>NW_027597010.1:10000-40000 GCF_964194155.1 Cetorhinus maximus | reverse complement strand
AACCTCCTCCAGCCCCTACACCCCTCCCTATCTCTGCAACCCCCTCCAACCCTCCGAGATCTCTGCGCTCCTCCGATTCCGGCCTCTCGGGCATCCCCCGATTCCCATCGCTCCGCCATTGGCGGCCGTGCCTTCAGCTGCCTGGGGGGCCCTGAGCTCTGGAATTCCCTCCCTCAACCTCTCCGACTCCCTCTCTCTCTCTCTCTCTCTCTCCTCCTTTAAGACGCTCCTTAAAAACCGACCTCTCTGACCAAGCTATTGGTCACCTGTCCCTAATATCCCCGCGTGGGGCTCGGGTGTCCGATTCCGTCCGATTGTTGACCCTGTGACGAGCGGTGGGAATGTTTTGTTTACGGCTGAGGCGCTATATAAATGCGGGCCGATCACTGAACCACGGAAACACGGTGGTCGTGGGAGAACCGAACAAGGCAGCGAAGAGGCCCTTCGGCCCCTCTTGCCCCTGTCAGCCCCGTGTACGATCTGTTTAATCAGGCGCGCTCCCTGTTGTCTTCCAAAATGTGCTTTCCGGAATTTTCCGACCCCCTCCTCCGAGAGTGAATCTGCCCCCGCCCCTCCCCACCCCCCCCACCCCTCAAGCGTTGTCTTCTCCGTGAAGAGTCAGGGATTGTTCTCCTTAGAGGAGAGGAGGTGAAGGGGGGGGAGGGGAGATCGAATCGAGGGGGGTTCAAAATCACGAGGGGGAGGGGGTCTCGATCGAGTGAAAATGAGGAGAAACTGTTCCCAGTGGCGGGAGGGTCGGTAACCGGAGGGGAGGAGGGGGGGGGGGACACAGATTGAAGAGAATCGGCGGGAGGGAGGGTGGGGGGAGATGAGGGGAATTGTATTGATTTTGGACGTGGCGAGTTGTTGTGATCTGGAAGGCGCTGCCCGAAAGGGCGGGAGAAGCAGATTCACCCTCGAAAAGGGGGGGAATTGGGTAAATACTGGAAGGGGGAAAACCTACAGGGGTTATGGGGGGGGTAAAGAGCCGGGGGGAGAGAGTTTGGGACTAATTGGATCGCTCTTTCAAAGGGGCCAGCACAGGCACGAATGGGCTGAATGGCCTCCCCCCCTGAGCGTCTGGGATTGTTTTACTGTTCGTAATGATATTGTTTCCCCCCCTCACCACCCTCCCCAGGTGCCGGATGCCATCCTGAAGTGCCAGCAAGCTGGCATCACTGTCCGCATGGTGACGGGCGACAATATCAGCACCGCGCGCGCCATCGCCTCCAAGTGCGGCATCATCCAGCCCGGGGACGACTTCCTCTGCCTCGAGGGGAAGGAATTCAACGCACTTATTCGGGACGAGAATGGAGAGGTGAGCCGACCCCTAACCCGAAACTCAACCCTAACCCTTAACCCCTAACCCCTAACCCTAACCCCTAACCCCTAACCCTAACCCCTAACCCCTAATCCTAACCCCTAACCCTAACCCTACACCTAACCCTAACCCTAACCCTAACCCCTAACACTAACCCCTAACCCTAACCCTAACCCTAACCCTAACCCCTAACCCCTAACACTAACCCCTAACCCTAACCCTAACCCTAACCCTAACCCTAACCCCTAACCCCTAACCCCTAACCCTAACCCCTAACCCCTAACACTAACCCCTAACCCCTAACCCTAACCCCTAACCCTAACCCTAACCCTAACCCCTAACCCCTAACCCCTAACCCTAACTCCTAACCCCTAACACTAACCCCTAACCCTAACCCCTAACCCTAACCCTAACCCTAACCCTAACCCCTAACCCCTAACCCCTAACCCCTAACCCTAACCCTAACCCTAACCCTAACCCCTAACCCCTAACCCTAACCCTAACCCTAACCCTAACCCCTAACCCCTAACACTAACCTCTAACCCCTAACCCCTAATCCTAACCCCTAAACCCTAACTCCTAACCCCTAACCCTAACTCCTAACCCCTAACCCTAACCCTAACCCGAACCGTAATTTCAACCCTAACCCCTAATTTAAAGCTACACCTAACCCTAACCCCTAACCCCTAACACTAACCCCTAACCCCTAATCCTAACCCCTAACCCTAACCCCTAACCCCTAATCCTAACCCCTAACCCATAACACTAACCCCTAATCCTAACGCCTAACCCGAACCCTAACTCCTAACCACTTACCCTAACACCTAACCCCTAACCCTACCCCTAACTTAAACCTACACCTAACACTAACTCCTAACCCCTAACACTAACTACTAACCGCTAACCCCAAACCCTAAACCTAACTCCTAACTTAAACCTACACTTGACCTCTAACTCTAACTGCTAACACCTAACCCCTAACCCCTAACCCAACCCCTAATCCTAACCCTAAGTGAAACCTAACCCTTACCCCTAACCCCTAACCCTAACCCTAACCCTAACCCAGAACCTGAAACTGACCCTAATGCCGAAAACTAATTCTAGTTCTGAATCTGAACCTGACATTAACCCTAACACTATCCCTAACCCTAACCATAACCCTAACCCTAACCCATAACTCAAACCCTAACCTTAACCCAAACCCTAACCCTAACCCAAACCCTAACCCAAATCCTAACCCTAACACAAACCCTAACCCTAACCCTAACCCTAACCCTAACCCTTAACCCAAACCCTAACTTTAACCCAAACCCTATGACCTTAACCCAAACGCTAAAATTAACCCAAACCCGAACCCTAACCCAACAACTGACCCGAAAAATTACCATAACACTAACCCGAACTCTGACCCGGAACCTAACCCTGACTCTGACACTAATGCTAACCCTAACCCTAGCCCGAACCCTAACCTTAACCCTAACCCCAAACGAAACCCTCATCCTGACACTCATCCTAACCCTAACCCTAACCCTCACCCTAACCCTAATCCTAACCCTAGCACAAACCCTAACCCTAACCCTTACCCTGAAACTGACCCTAACCCTAACCCTAACCCCAAACCAAACCCTCATCCTAGCCCTCACCCTAACCCTAAACCTAACACTCATCCTAACCCTAACCCTAACCCTAACTCTAATCCTAACCCTAACCCTAACCCTAGCACGAACCCTAACCCTAACCCTTACCCTGACCCTGAACCTGACCCTGACCCTAACTTAACGCTAACACTAACCCCACACTCTAACCCTAACTCCTACACTTACCCACCACCACATCTCTTTTACTCAGCAGCCTCCTGTCTTCAGGCTCTCCACCCTCCTCCCGGCCAATACCCCACTTCCCACCTTCGGGAAACTTCAGCTTCTCCAACACTCTTCGTGTGCTCGATCGTGCACTCACCCTTTCACCCAACCCGCGCAATCGCCGCCGAACAAGGGTTACCCCAGGGCCAACACCTCCACTTTAAACTTCTCATCCTTGTTTGCAAATCTCTCCCTATCTCTGTAACCACCTCCAGCCTCTACAACCCTCCCTATCTCTGTAACCTCCTCCAGCCCCTACACCCCTCCCTATCTCTGTAACCTCCTCCAGCCCCTACAACGCTCCCTATCTCTGCAACCTCCTCCAGCCCCTACAACCCTCCCTCCCTCTGTAACACCCTCCAGCCCCTACACCCCTCCCTATCCCTGTAACCTCCACCAGCCCCTACAACCCTCCCTATCCTTGTAACCTCCTCCAGCCCCTACAACCCTCCCTATCTCTGTAACCTCCTCCAGCCCCTACAACCCTCCCTACCTCTGTAACCCCCTCCAGCCCCTACAACCCTCCCTATCCCTGTAACCTCCTCCAACCCCTACAACCCTCCATATCCCTGTAACCTCCACCAGCCCCTACAACCCGCCCTATCTCTGTAACCTCCTCCAGCCCCTACAACCCTCCCTATCCCTGTAACCTCCTCCAGCCCCTACAACCCTCCCTATCTCTGTAACCTCCTCCAACCCCTACAACGCTCCCTACCCCTGTAACCCCCTCCAGCTCCTACAACCCTCCCTATCTCTGTACCTCCTCCAGCCCCTACAACCCTCCCTATCCCTGTAACCTCCTCCAGCCCCCTACAACCCTCCCTATCTCTGTAACCTCCTCAAGCCCCTACAACCCTCCCTATCTCTGTAACCTCCTCCAGCCCCTACACCCCTCCCTATCTCTGTAACCTCCTCCAGCCCCTACACCTCTCCCTATCTCTGTAACCTCCTCCAGCTCCCTACAACCCTCCCTATCTCTGCAACCCCCTCCAACCCTCCGAGATCTCTGCGCTTCTCCGATTCCGGCCTCTCGAGCATCCCCCGATTCCCATCGCTCCGCCATTGGCGGCCGTGCCTTCAGCTGCCTGGGGGGCCCTGAGCTCTGGAATTCCCTCCCTCAACCTCTCCGACTCCCTCTCTCTCTCTCTCTCTCTCTCCCTCTCTCTCCTCCTTTAAGACGCTCCTCAAAAACCGACCTCTCTGACCGAGCTTTTGGTCACCTGTCCCTAATATCTCCGCGTGTGGCTGGAGATCAGATTCGGTCTGATTGACATTTGTTGCCGACATTTGCTAGATTAAGGGCCCTATGTGAATGTGAATAAGGTCAAAGAGAGGGGACAGGCATCTTCAGAAGGGCACAGATGCAGTATCCTGGCTGTGGAAAGCATTCCAGAGGCCTATTGTGCTGAGGTTGGTTGGTCTGGTTGGTTAATGCGTTGCCATGCAGTATGCAGGGGAAGAGCACAGACGGCTCTGGTTGGTCAAGGCGTTGCCATGCAGTGTGCAGAGGAAGAGTAGAGGCCGCACTCAATCAGCCCACGCTTGCAAAACCCAAAGCAAAACGCCTCCTGTTCGATGTGATTCTGCAACTGGTGAGCAATTGCTGATTAACCCTGAGTGCGTTACCAGCTACACTGTTAACCAGCTTAAGATAACTAGTCGAGCTCGTGATGTGCCTCATTGACACTTGCTAGAAGCGACATTTTTTTAAAAATTCATTCATGGGCGTCACTGTCTGCGCCCAGCATTTATTTCCCATCCCTAATTGCCCCCTTGAGAAGGTGGGGGGTGAGCCGCCTTCTTGAGCCACTGCAGTCCCCGTGTGGTGTAGGTACACCCACCGTGCTGTTAGGGAGGGAGTTCCAGGATTTTGTCCGTGTGGTGTAGGTACACCCACCGCGCTGTTAGGGAGGGAGTTCCAGGATTTTGACCCCAGCGACAGTGAAGGAACGGCCGATATATTTCCAAGTCAGGGTGGTGAGTGGCTCGGAGGGGGAACTTGCAGGTGGTGGTGTTCCCCATGTGTCTGCTGCCCTTGTCCTTCTAGATGGTAGCGGCCATGGGTTTGGGTGGCGCTGTCGAAGGAGCCTTGACGAGTTGCTGCAGTGCATCTTGTAGATGGTACACACACACTGCTGCCCCTGTGCGTCGGGGGTGGAGGGAGTGAATGTTTGTGGATGGGGTGCCGATCGAGCGGGGGGGGCTGCTTTGTCCTGGATGGTGTCGAGCTTCTCGAGCGTTGTGGGAGCTGCACTCACCCAGGCAAGTGGGGAGTATCCCATCACACTCCTGACTTGTGCCTTGTAGATGGTGGACAGGCTTTGGGGGGAGTCAGGAGGTGATTTACTCTCCGCAGGATTCCCAGCCTCTGACCTGCTCTTGTAGCCACGGTATTTATCTGGCTGGGTCCGGTTCAGTTTCTGGCCCTGACTCATTCTCAGGTACCCATCCTCTGCAAACAAAAGGAATGTGTTCAAGCCTTGCGCCCTTCTTGAATTAACATCCCCGTGGCTTTCCCCATGGCAATGCCTCGGCCAATCGGGGCTGACCTGCCAACCAATCAGCACCGTCGGCCCCTTTACTACAAATGGCGGCGACCCTTTGAAATTTGGCATTTCTTGCATTTGTCCTATCGGGCGCAAGAGGAAACCCCCTTGGCAACGTGCCCCTCCTTTAAGCCATTTTCAAGTCCTGTGCCGCCAAGCCACGCCCCGGGGAACCCGCTTGGCCTTTCCCGCTCTTGACCGCGCCGCGTCTCCCCTGCCCGCTCCGACCCGTCGGCCACTAAGCGCTTCTCCTCCCGTCTCTTGCAGATCGAGCAGGAGCGTCTGGACAAAGTCTGGCCCAGGTTGCGTGTGCTGGCCCGCTCCTCCCCGACAGACAAGCACACCCTGGTGAAAGGTAGGTAACACCGCTTGCGCAAACGCTAATTCGCTTGGCAACAGGAGGCGGGGACAAAGACAAGTCCCCCCCCCCACCTCAACCTCACCCAGGCTCTCACCAAGAATGAAATTCAGGCTAGATTAGTTGTTGCAAAAGGTATTGTTAATGGCACGTTAGTTATATTTTTCAGAAGCCCAGGTGAAGGGCATTGTTTCTTCAAGTGCCTAGAGCATTTATAAAGAGAGACTGCTGGGGGAATTGTCTAACTAAGTGCCTAGAGCATTTATAAAGAGAGACTACTGGGGGAATTGTCTAACTAAGTACCTAGAGCATTTATAAAGAGAGACTGCTGGGGGAATTATCTAACTAAGTACCTAGAGTATTTATAAAGAGAGACTGCTGGGGGAATTGTCTAACTAAGTACCTAGAGCATTTATAAAGAGAGACTGCTGGGGGAATTATCTAACTAAGTACCTAGAGTATTTATAAAGAGAGACTGCTGGGGGAATTGTCTAACTAAGTGCCTAGAGCATTCATAAAGAGAGACTGCTGGGGGAATTGTCTAACTAAGTACCTAGAGCATTTATAAAGAGAGACTGCTGGAGGAATTGTCTAACTAAGTACCTAGAGCATTTATAAAGAGAGACTGCTGGGGGAATTGTCTAACTAAGTACCTAGAGCATTTATAAAGAGAGACTGCTGGGGGAATTGTCTAACTAAGTACCTAGAGCATTTGTAAAGAGAGACTGCTGGGGGAATTGTCTAACTAAGGACCTAGAGCATTTATAAAGAGAGACTGCTGGGGGAGTTGTCTAACTAAGTGCCTAGAGCATTCATAAAGAGAGACTGCTGGGGGAATTGTCCAACTAAGTACCTAGAGCATTTATAAAGAGAGACTGCTGGGGGAATTGTCTATCTAAGTGCCTAGAGCATTCATAAAGAGAGACTGCTGGGAGAATTGTCTAACTAAGTGCCTAGAGCATTCATAAAGAGAGACTGCTGGGGGAATTGTCCAACTAAGTACCTAGAGCATTTATAAAGAGAGACTGCTGGGGGAATTGTCCAACTAAGTACCTAGAGCATTTATAAAGAGAGACTGCTGGGGGAATTATCTAACTAAGTACCTAGAGCATTTATAAAGAGAGACTGCTGGGGGAGTTGTCTAACTAAGTACCTAGAGCATTTATAATGAGAGACTGCTGGGGGAATTGTCTAACTAAGTACCTAGAGCATTTATAAAGAGAGACTGCTGGGGGAATTGTCTAACTAAGTACCTAGAGCATTTATAAAGAGAGATTGCGGGGGGAATTGTCTAACTAAGTACCTAGAGCATTTATAAAGAGAGGCTGCTGGGGGAATTGTCTAACTAAGTGCCTAAAGCATTTATAAAGAGAGACTGCTGGGGGAATTGTCTAACTAAGTACCTAGAGCATTTTTTAACAGAGATTGCTTTTGGCTGTTGTTTAATTAAGCACCAAGAGCAGTTATAAAGAGAGACGGCTGGGGGAGATTGTTTAATTAGGTACCTCGAGCACATTGGAGAGAGGCTGCCGTGGGCCATGTTCAAGTAAGTGCCTCGAGCATTTATGAGGACAAGGCAGCTTGTGGTTAATTAAGCACTTAGAGCACCTAAGAAGAGATACTGCTGAGAGTCATTGTTTAATTATGCACCTAGAGCACTTATAAAGAGAGACTTGAGGTGTCAGCTGTGGCTCAGTTCATAGCACCCTCGCCTTTGAATCAGAAGGTTGTGGGTTCATGTCCCACTCCCGGAAACCAAGAACTGTGAATGTACTTGAAAGAGTTACATGCGATCTGTTGATAACTCGAAAGAGTTATAAAGAGAGACTGCTAGATGTGGTTGTTTAACTAAGTGCCTAGAACAGTTATAAACAGACATTTTGATTTGACTTTGTAAGTTTCCTTTCACGCTTTTGTTTTAGTTTTACTGCATCACCATGGAGCTATCACCCACTCTCCCCCTCTGAATGATTGACTTTTTTGTTTAATTTATTAATTTTTGTTTTGCTTAATAGAGTACAAAAGGAGACTGCTGGGGTTGGAGGAGGGGGGTGGGGGTGCATTATTTAAATGAGTCCCCATAGTGCATATAAATAGAGACTACCGGGGGTTATTTGTTTAATTAAGTACCTAGAGCACTTATAAGGAGAGACTGCTGGGGGGAGCATTGTTTAATTAAATACTTAGAGAACATATAAAGAGAGACTGCTGGGAACCTGGATGGTTGATAGGTAGGAGACAGACCTATGTAATGATGCGTCCTCTAAATAAACCTATTATCAAGAAGAAAGTGTCTATTTCAAACATCACCAGTTGGTTTGGGATGGAATCAATTGGCTTGTCCAGTGGCTTCCATGGTATCTGGGAATCCCAAATCCTCGGTACAAAGCAGAAAAAAAATGTCGATTGTGGGGTGTTGCGCTCCAACGTGTGAGAGTTGGATTCCTGAGGGAAGGGGAGACAACAGGTTTGGAAAGTGAGAGAGAGAGAGAGAAACAGAGAGAGAGAGAAACAGAGGGAGAGAGACAGAGAGAGAGAGAAACAGAGGGAGAAAGAGACAGAGAGAGAGATAAACAGAGGGAGAGAGACAGAGAGAGAGGGAGAGAGAGAGAGAGAGAGAGAAACAGAGAGAGAGAGACAGAGAGAGAGAGAAACAGAGGGAGAAAGAGACAGAGAGAGAGATAAACAGAGGGAGAGAGACAGAGAGAGAGAGACAGAGAGAGAGACACAGTGAGAGAGAAACAGAGGGAGGGAGAGACAGAGAGAGAGAGATAAACAGAGGGGGAGAGAGAGAGACAGGGAGAGAGACAGGATCACAGAATCTACAGTGCAGAAGAGGCCCTTCGGCCCATCGAGTCTGCACCGATGTGAGAAACTCCTGACCTACCTCCCCTAACCCCATTGACCAGCACTTGCCCCATAGCCTTGAATGTTATGACGATGCCAAGTGCTCATCCAGGTACTTTTTAAAGGATGTGAGGCTAACCCGCCTCCACCACCCTCCCAGGCAGTGCATTCCAGACCCTCACCACCCTCTGGGTAAAAAAGCTTTTCCTCACATCCCCCCCCTAAACCTCCTGCCCCTCACCTTGAACTTATGTCCCCTCGTGACTGACCCTTCGACTAAGGGGGAACAGCTGCTCCCTACCCACCCTGACCCTGTACCCGCAAGTAGGCATCGTCACGGAGGTAGGGAGGCTAGAGCCAGGAGCCGGGGTGGGGAGAACGTATCGCAGCCCCGGGGTATTTTGGGCTGAGATGAGGAGAAATTCCTTCGCTCCGAGGGTTGGGAACCTTTGGAATTCTCGACCCCAGACAAAGCCCGGCCGTCGAGTACACTCGAGACGGAGAGCGGGAGACTATCGCACGCTGGGGGAGTCGAGGGCCAGGGGGCGGGGCAAGCGGGAGTCGAGGGAGAAGGTCAACTCCTGCTAAGAGCGGGTGAAACCCCTGGTCAGCCGGGGAAATGGAGAGGACGTTGGAGCCTCCACCAACGCTACCCCCTACCTCCAGGCTACAGCAAGCAGGTAAAAAAACACACATCGCCCACAGCAAGTCGGACTCCCTGACACCACTGTGTACAAGATGCACTGCAGCAACTCGCCAAGGCTCCTTCGACAGCGCCGCCCAAACCCACCACCTCTACCACCTAGAAGGACAAGGGCAGCAGACACATGGGGAACACCCACCACCTGCAAGTTCCCCTCCGAGCCCCTCACCATCCCGACTTGGAAATATATCGGCCGTTCCTTCACTGTCGCTGGGTCAAAATCCTGGGAACTCCCTCCCTAACAGCACGGTGGGTGTACCTACACCACATGCACATATCGCACCAGGGATCACCCCCCTATACAAACCACACCCTTCGATTTTGTCAGAGTTATGTGATATATCTTTGCCCCATTTCTGCATTTACTCCCGGCCCCCCTCAGTGACAGAAGGGGAGAGATTGAAGTGGACTTTCCCCCTCCCATAAAGATTCCCGGAGGCCGGGAGAGGCAGGAAAAGCACCCGGACCCCATACAGGAATAAAAATCCTCTGAGAAAGTTTCCCCCAGCCTCTCAGCGATCAGCGGGCGCTATAGGAACACGGGAAACAGGAGCAAGAGCAGGAGGAGGCCATTCAGCCCACCCAGCCTGCCGCCCCCCCCCAATTGGATCGTGGATGGTTCCTCCCCCTCGACTCCACTTTCCCCGCCCACCCCCCCCATCCCTCGACTCCCTCGCTGTGCGAACGTCTCTCGCCCTCCGTCCCCGACGCCTGAGCTCCCTCCGGGATCAGGAATTCCAAAGACTCACAAACCCTCGGAAGTGAAGACATTTCTCCTTGGCTCAGTCCAAAATGGCCGACCCCTTATCCTGAGATTGTGACCCCAACCCCCCCCTCAAATGGTTGACAGGAAAAGGCTGGTAGGTCTTTGTTTCCAATGCCTGTACCTTGGCTATCCCTCACTGACTGCTTTATACATTCTCCAGGAACTTAATTAAATAATGCCACCCCCAGCAGCAGTCTTTCTTTATAAGTGCTCTATGTACTTAATTCAACAAAGCTACTGAGGCAGTCTCTTTTCATCCGTGCTCCAGGCGCTTAGTTAAACAATGCTGCCCTGTCCAGCAGTCTGTCCTTATAAGTGCTCCGGGTACTTGATTAACCAACGCCAGCCAAGCAGTCCCTCTGCATATGTGGTTCAGGTACTTAATTAAACAATGCCCCAGAGCGGTCTCACTTTATAAGTGCTCCAGACACTTGATTAAACAATGTCCCTTAGCAGTCTCTCTTTATAAGTGCTCTAGATACTTGATTAAACAATGTCCCTTAGCAGTCTCTCTTTATAAGTGCTCTAGATACTTGATTAAACAATGTCCCTTAGCAGTCTCTCTTTATAAGTGCTCTAGATACTTGATTAAACAATGTCCCTTAGCAGTCTCTCTTTATAAGTGCTCTAGATACTTGATTAAACAATGTCCCTTAGCAGTCTCTCTTTATAAGTGCTCTAGATACTTTATTAAACAATGTCCCTTAGCAGTCTCTCTTTATAAGTGCTCTAGATACTTGATTAAACAATGTCCCTTAGCAGTCTCTCTTTATAAGTGCTCTAGATACTTGATTAAACAATGTCCCTTAGCAGTCTCTCTTTATAAGTGCTCCAGACACTTGATTAAACAATGTCCCTTAGCAGTCTCTCTTTATAAGTGCTCCAGACACTTGATTAAACAATGTCCGTTAGCAGTCTCTCTTTATAAGTGCTCTAGATACTTGATTAAACAATGCCCCAGAGCGGTCTCACTTTATAAGTGCTCCAGACACTTGATTAAACAATGGCCCTTAGCAGTCTCTCTTTATAAGTGCTCTAGATACTTGATTAAACAATGTCCCTTAGCAGTCTCTCTTTATAAGTGCTCTAGATACTTGATTAAACAATGTCCCTTAGCAGTCTCTCTTTATAAGTGCTCTAGATACTTGATTAAACAATGTCCCTTAGCAGTCTCTCTTTATAAGTGCTCTAGATACTTGATTAAACAATGTCCCTTAGCAGTCTCTCTTTATAAGTGCTCTAGATACTTGATTAAACAATGTCCCTTAGCAGTCTCTCTTTATAAGTGCTCTAGATACTTGATTAAACAATGTTCCCTAGCAGTCTCTCTTTATGGGAGCTCTAGATACTTGATTAAACAATGTCCCCTAGCAGCCTTTCTTGATAAAGGCACCAGGCACTTAACAATGCCTCCACGAGCAGTCTTTTGTTATAAGTGCTCTAGGTACCTTTTTAAACAAGGCCCTAGAGCAGTCTCTCTTTATGAGTGCTCTAGAGAGCTGATTAACCCATGCCCCCGGCAGTATTTCTTTATAAAGGCTCTAGGGACTTAACTGAACACCATGTGCATCTCTCTTATCGCCTGCCGTTCGGTGTGTGTTGGAAGGATTTGCAAGCCGACGCCCAACGGGTTTGGCTGTGTGACGGGCTTGGCCCCACCCTACCTGGGATGAGTTTCCAGCCCTCGCGGCTCGGCGGCACTGACTGTCCAAGGGTGGTGGCGCCCCGCATTCGAATAGCAGGGCCGCGGGTCACGGCGAGGGAAGGGCGTTGGGGGCTTGGTGTGGGGGTGGGGGGGAGGTGGGGGGGACGGAATGCGGCCCGATCGGGTTCTTGATGGTGAGTGTGTTCGCCCCGCCCCCTCCTCCTCTCTGCCCAGGGATCATCGACAGCACCATCGGGGAGCAGCGGCAGGTGGTAGCGGTGACCGGCGATGGAACGAACGACGGTCCGGCCCTGAAGAAAGCCGACGTGGGCTTCGCGATGGTAAGGCGCTGGGCATGCCCGCTCGCCCGGGGTGGGGAGGGAGGGTGGGGGAGGGTGAGCTTTCCCACGGCTGAGGCAACACTCCTGGCACTGAGGTGGGAGGGCGGGGGCGCGGGAGCTACCTTTGGGCACAGCAAGATCCCGAAAAACGCCGTCCTTTCTTTCCCGGCGGCGCTGGGTTGAGGGATGAGCGTTGGGGCCCCAGGACGCCGGAGAGAACCCACCCCCCACCACCCCCAATCCCCCCACCGCTCCCCCACACACAACACCCCACCCCACAGCCCCAACGGGATCTCGGACGTCCACCTGAGAGGGGCACCCCGGGGTTAATAACACCCCACCCCCTCCGGAAAGAGGGCTCCTCGGGCTGCCGGGCGTTGAGGATGAGCCCTCGGGCGGAGGGGCGAGGTCAGAAGGATTGGGAGCAGGAGCAGGCCACTCGGCCCCTCGAGCCTGCTCCCCCATTTCACTACAATCGTGGCTGATCGGATTGCGGCCTCAACCCCACTTTCCTGCCTGTCACCCACCCCCTCGACTCTGTTACCGCCTGTACCAATGTAGTTAGAATGGTCCAAACCGATGGAGTGGGTCCTGGTACGAAGAAAGAGACAGTCCTGTTTCCCACTCCTGCTTTGCGGTAAAGATTGTTGTGAGAGTCTTGGCTGGAAAAACTGAAGGCGAGTCGCAATTCATGAGAAGATTTGAAATGGGGGCAGGAGGAGGCCATTCGGCCCCCCTCGAGCCTCTTCCCCCACTCGATAAGATCGTGGCTGACCTGATCGTGGTCTCAACTCCGCTTTCCTGTCCCCCACCTCCATAACCCTCGACTCCCCTCGTCGATCAGAAATCTGTCTCACTCGGCCTTGAATATATTCAGTGACCCGGCCCCCACTGCTCTCTGGCAGGGGGGAGAGAATTCCACAGACTGACCACCCTCTGAGAGAAGAAATTCCTCCTCATCTCCGTCTTCAATGGGAGACCCCTCATTCTGAAACTGTGCCCTCCTCCCCTCGTTCTAGATTCCCCCCACAAGGGGGAAGGGGAAACATCCCCTCAGCATCCACCCTGTCAAACCCCCTCCCCTCAGAATCTGATATGTTTCAATAAGATCACCTCTCATTCTTCTAAACTCCAATGGGTAGAGGCCCAACCTGCTCAACCTTTCCTCATCAGACAAACCCCCTTCGTCCCAGGAATCGGCCGAGTGAACCTTCTCTGAACGGCTTCCAATGCGAGTCTGTCCCTCCTGAAGTGAGGGGAACAAAACTATGCCCAGTGCCCCGGGTGTCACCACAGGGTGTTTACAAGTGAAGGACAACAACGATAGCTAAAGAGTTATCTCACCGTCAGACACCTCGACATCCCTACCCCTCCTTGCAGAAAGTGATGACCCTTGGGGACAGTCTCCGCTTGGGTGAAGTGGTCACCCCCTAACCTCGTGGACATGGGATTGAGTTCAAGTCACTGCTCCAGAGATTCAGGCCCCTAACACAGGCCCCCCACCACCGCCACACCCCACCCCGTGTTCCGGGAGGGTGCACTGAGGTGGAGCCACACAGTCAGAGGGTCTCTGGGAGTGTTTGATGGGGACGGTGTAGAGGGGGCTTTACTCTGTATCTAACCCCGTGCTGTATCTGTCCTGGGAGTGTTTGATGGGGACGGTGTAGAGGGAGATTTACTCTGTATCTAACCCCGTGCTGTACCTGTCCTGGGAGTGTTTGATGGGGACAGTGTAGAGGGAGCTTTACTCTGTATCTAACCCCGTGCTGTACCTGTCCTGGGAGTGTTTGATGGGGACGGTGTAGAGGGAGCTTTACTCTGTATCTAACCCCGTGCTGTACCTGTCCTGGGAGTGTTTGATGGGGGCAGTTTGGAGGGGGTACACTCTGTATCTAACCCCGTGCTGTACCTGTCCTGGGAGTGTTTGATGGGGGCAGTTTGGAGGGGGTACACTCTGTATCTGGCCTGGGCAGTGATGGTGCTGTGTTTGACAGGGGATTGCCGGGACCGATGTGGCCAAGGAGGCCTCGGACATCATCATAACCGACGACAACTTCTCCAGCATCGTGAAGGCCGTCATGTGGGGTCGGAATGTCTACGACAGTATCTCCAAGTTCCTGCAGTTCCAGCTAACCGTCAACGTGGTGGCTGTCATTGTGGCTTTCACTGGCGCCTGCATCACCCAGGTGAGTGACCAGGAGGAGGCGCTGCCCACACGCGGACAACCAGACTGGTCGGAGATTCACAGCGCCTGAATCCGATCACGCTCAGGTTGTAGGGAGCGAATGTGCGGCAAATGTTCCGGACCCTCGATCCACAAAATCCCGGGAAAGATAAACATCACCACGGCCTGAAATGGCTGGCTGTCCTCTCCCTCGAAAAGAGATGGCTCAAGGGTGTCATAGTGTCGTTCTCTCAGTCCCCTCTCTCTGTCAGGGAGATATCTGTACACTGACTGGTGTCTCTCAGTCCCCTCTCTCTCAGGGAGATATCTGTACACTGACTGGTGTCTCTCAGTCCCTCTCTCTCTCTCAGGGAGATATCTGTACACTGACTGGTGTCTCTCAGTCCCCTCTCTCTCTCAGGGAGATATCTGTACACTGACTGGTGTCTCTCAGTCCCCTCTCTCTCAGGGAGATATCTGTACACTGACTGGTGTCTCTCAGTCCCCTCTCTGTCAGGGAGATATCTGTACACTGACTGGTGTCTCTCAGTCCCCTCTCTCTCTCAGGGAGATATCTGTACACTGACTGGTGTCTCTCAGTCCCCTCTCTCTCTCAGGGAGATATCTGTACACTGACTGGTGTCTCTCAGTCCCCTCTCTCTCTCAGGGAGATATCTGTACACTGACTGGTGTCTCTCAGTCCCCTCTCTCTCAGGGAGATATCTGTACAACTGACTGGTGTCTCTCAGTCCTCTCTCTCTCTCAGGGAGATATCTGTACACTGACTGGTGTCTCTCAGTCCCCCCTCTCTCTCTGGGAGATATTTGTGCAGTGATTTTGTCCCAAGATAGCAGCGTTCACTCAGTGACATTTGGCTCCCATTTAATCCGACGACCCTTGGAGTGAAAAGAGAGTCAATCCCCCCGATCTTTCCAAGATGCACTCATCAGGACAAGCCAAAGAATTTGCAAATTTCAAAGGACCATCACGATTTATAGCAGAGGAGATAAAGGTGCCGATCGGTTGGCAAGTCCACTGCTATTGCCTGAGGCATTGCTGTGGAAACGGCAACGGAGAACTTTTGGTTCCCCAAGTTCCCCTGTCACCCGAAAAGGCAAGGCACAAGCCTTGAACATTATCCTTTTCCTTTACAGAGGATCTGTCCCTTTGTTTGAATGTGTATCACCTCGAGGAAGCATAAATGAGCCACATGGACAAGCTGAAGCGATTGTCTCACACGGGTTGTCCGTGTCGCCGCTGGCGCACTCAGGATTGCTCCATAAGTGCTGCCCAAACGGCGGAATCACATCTAACGGCGGGCGTTTTGTTGTAGGTTTCACCGCCGCGGCTGGTTGAGTGCCGTCTGCAGCCCACTTGTCGTGGGCAGCCACGGATTGGGGGGGGTGGTGGGGGATGATCCGATCGGCCAATCAGGGCTGCACGCCTGTTTCCGTCGTTCGATGACAACGTGCTGACCTTTGAAATTTGGTATTTTAGTGTTTGTCCGGGCGAGTGTGAGCGTCGCCCGCGAGTGATATTCCGGATTGCGACTGGCGAGTGTTCTATGTAATAATCGACCCCCCCCATGTTTCTCTCCCCCCTCCCCACACCCTGTCTCCTTCCCCGCCCCCGCAACCCCCCAGGACTCCCCACTGAAGGCCGTTCAGATGCTCTGGGTCAACCTGATCATGGACAGCTTCGCCTCGCTGGCGCTGGCGACCGAGCCGCCCACTGATGCCCTCCTCCGCCGCCGACCCTACGGGCGCCAAAAGCCGCTGATCTCCCGCACGATGATGAAAAACATCCTGGGGCACGGAGTCTACCAGCTCATCATCATCTTCAGCCTGCTCTTCGCCGGTAGGTTTCCACACTCCGTCCGCACTCCCTCCGTCCACACTCCCTCCGTCCGCAGTCCTTCCGTCCGCAGTCCCTCCGTCCGCAGTCCCTCCGTCCACACTCCCTCCGTCTGCACTCCCTCCGTCCGTACTCCCTCCGTCCGCACTCCCTCCGTCCGCACACCCTCCGCCCGCACTCCGCCCGCACTCCCTCCATCTACACTCCCTCCGTCCGCACTCCCTCCGTCCGCACTCCCTCCGTCCGCACTCCCTCCGTCCGCACTCCCTCCGTCCACACTCCATCCGTCCGCACTCCCTCCGTCCGAAACTCCCTCCGTCCGCACTCCCTCCGTCCGCACTCCCTCCGTCCGCACTCCCAACGTCCGCACTCCCTGTGTCCGCACTACATCCGTCCGCACTACATCCGTCCGCACTCCATCCGTCCACACTCCATCCACACTCCATCCACCCTCCGTCCACACTCCCTCCATCCGCACTCCCTCCGTCCGCACTCCCTCCGTCCGCACTCCCTCCGTCCACACTCCATCCACCCTCCGTCCACACTCCCTCCATCCGCACTCCCTCCGTCCGCACTCCCTCCGTCCACACTCCCTCCGTCCGCACTCCCTCCGTCCGCACTACATCCGTCCGCACTACATCCGTTCGCACTCCCTCCGTCCACACTCCCTCCGTCCGCACTCCCTCCGTCCGCACTACATCCGTCCGCACTACATCCGTCCGCACTCCCTCCGTCCGCACTCCCTCCGTCCACACTCCCTCCATCCGCACTCCCTCCGTCCGCACTCCCACCGTCCGCACTCCCTCCGTCCGCACTACATCCGTCCGCACTCCCTCTGTGCACACTCCTTCCGTCTGCACTCCCTCCGTCCACACTCCATCCACCCTCCGTCCACACTCCCTCCGTCCGCACTCCCTCCGTCCGCACTACATCCGTCCGCACTACATCCGTCCGCGCTCCCTCTGTGCACACTCCTTCCATCTGCACTCCCTCCGTCCACACTCCATCCACCCTCCGTCCACACTCCCTCCGTCCGCACTCCCTCCGTCCGCACTACATCCGTCCGCACTACATCCGTCCGCACTCCCTCCGTCCACACTCCCTCCGTCCGCACTCCCTCCGTCCGCACTCTCTCCGTCCGCACTCCCTCCGTCCGCACTCCCTCCGTCCGCACTCCCTCCGTCCGCACTCCCTCCGTCCGCACTCCCTCCGTCCGCACTACATCCGTCCGCACTCCCTCCGTCCGCACTCCCTCCGTCCGCACTCCCTCCGTCCGCACTCCATCCGTCCGCACTCCCTCCGTCCGCACTCCCTCCGTCCACACTCCCTCCGTCCACACTCCCTCCGTCCGCACTCCCTCCGTCCGCACTACATCCGTCCGCAATCCCTCCGTCCGCACTACATCCGTCCGCGCTCCCTCTGTGCACACTCCATGCACACTTAGCCCACACACCGTCAACCTCCATCCAACCTTCATCCACCCTCCGTCCACCCTCCGTCCACCCTCCATCCACCCTCTATCCACCCTCCATCCACCCCGTCTACACCCTCTCCACTCGCTGTGGCTAGACTCCCGTCCACCCTGCAGCTCACCCTATGTCCGGCATCCATCCACCCTGCAGCGGACACTCCCCAAAATGAATCCCCATTTGTCACTGTCCAGCAGCTCCGAATTGACAAAATGGCAAACAGGTCAATTAACACCACCCCATGTCAGATACAGAGTAAAGCTCCCTCTACACCGTCCCCATCAAACACTCCCAGGACAGGTACAGCACGGGGTTAGATACAGAGTAAAGCTCCCTCTACACCGTCCCCATCAAACACTCCCAGGACAGGTACAGCACGGGGTTAGATACAGAGTAAAGCTCCCTCTACACCGTCCCCAACAAACACTCCCAGGACAGGTACAGCACGGGGTTAGATACAGAGTAAAGCTCCCTCTACACTGTCCCCATCAAACACTCCCAGGACAGGTACAGCACGGGGTTAGATCCAGAGTAAAGCTCCCTCTACACCGTCCCCATCAAACACTCCCAGGACAGGTACAGCACGGGGTTAGATACAGAGTAAAGCTCCCTCTACACCGTCCCCAACAAACACTCCCAGGACAGGTACAGCACGGGGTTAGATACAGAGTAAAGCTCCCTCTACACCGTCCCCATCAAACACTCCCAGGACAGGTACAGCACGGGGTTAGATACAGAGTAAAGCTCTCTCTACACCGTCCCCATCAAACACTGCCAGGACAGGTACAGCACGGGGTTAGATACAGAGTAAAGCTCCCTCTACACCGTCCCCATCAAACACTCCCAGGACAGGTACAGCACGGGGTTAGATACAGAGTAAAGCTCCCTTTACACTGTCCCCATCAAACACTCCCAGGGCAGGTACAGCACGGGGTTAGATACAGAGTAAAGCTCCATCTACACCGTCCCCATCAAACGCTCCCAGGACAGGTACAGCACGGGGTTAGATACAGAGTAAAGCTCCCACTAGACTGTCCCCATCAAACCCTCCCAGGGCAGGTACAGCACGGAGTTAGATACAGAGTAAAGCTCCCTCTACACCGTCCCCATCAAACACTCCCAGGACAGTTACAGCACGGGGTTAGATACAGAGTAAAGCTCCCTCTACACTGTCCCCATCAACCACTCCCAGGATAGGTACAGCACGGGGTTAGATACAGAGTAAAGCTCCCTCTACACGGTCCCCATCAAAAACTCCCAGGACAGGTACAGCACGGGGTTAGATACAGAGTAAAGCTCCCTCTACACCGTCCCCATCAAACACTCCCAGGACAGGTACAGCACGGCGTTAGATACAGAGTAAAGCTCCCTCTACACCATCCCCATCAAACACTCCCAGGACAGGTACAGCACGGGGCTAGATACAGAGTAAAGCTCCCTCTACACCGTCCCCATCAAACACTCCCAGGACAGGTACAGCACGGAGTTAGATACAGAGTAAAGCTCCCTCTACACCGTCCCCATCAAACACTCCCAGGACAGGTACAGCACGGGGTTAGATACAGAGTAAAGCTCCCTCTACACCGTCCCCATCAAACACTCCCAGGACAGGTACAGCACGGGGTTAGATACAGAGTAAAGCTCTCACTACACTGTCCCCATCAAACACTCCCAGGACAGTTACAGCACGGGGTTAGATACAGAGTAAAGCTCCCTCTACACTGTCCCCATCAACCACTCCCAGGATAGGTACAGCATGGGGTTAGATATAGAGTAAAGCTCCCTCTACACGGTCCCCATCAAAAACTCCCAGGACAGGTACAGCACGGGGTTAGATACAGAGTAAAGCTCCCTCTACACCGTCCCCATCAAACACTCCCAGGACAGGTACAGCACAGGGTTAGATACAGAGTAAAGCTCCCTCTACACCGTCCCCATCAAACACTCCCAGGACAGGTACAGCACGGCGTTAGATACAGAGTAAAGCTCCCTCTACACCATCCCCATCAAACACTCCCAGGACAGGTACAGCACGGGGTTAGATACAGAGTAAAGCTCCCTCTACACCGTCCCCATCAAACACTCCCAGGACAGTTACAGCACGGGGTTAGATACAGAGTAAAGCTCCCTCTACACCGTCCCCATCAAACACTCCCAGGACAGGTACAGCACGGGGTTAGATACAGAGTAAAGCTCTCACTACACCGTCCCCATCAAACACTCCCAGGACAGGTACAGCACGGGGTTAGATACAGAGTAAAGCTCCCTCTACACCGTCCCCATCAAACACTCCCAGGACAGGTACAGCACGGGGTTAGATACAGAGTAAAGCTCCCTCTACACTGTCCCCATCAAACACTCCCAGGACAGGTACAGCACGGGGTTAGATACAGAGTAAAGCTCCCTCTACACCGTCCCCATCAAACACTCCCAGGACAGGTACAGCACGGGGTTAGATACAGAGTAAAGCTCCCTCTACACCGTCCCCATCAAACACTCCCAGGACAGGTACAGCACGGGGTTATATACAGAGTAAAGCTCCCTCTACACCGTCCCCATCAAACACTCCCAGGACAGGTACAGCACGGGGTTAGATACAGAGTAAAGCTCCCTCTACACCGTCCCCATCAAACACTCCCAGGATAGGTATAGCACGGGGTTAGATACAGAGTAAAGCTCCCTCTACACCGTCCCCATCAAACACTCCCAGGACAGGTACAACACGGGGTTAGATACAGAGTAAAGCTCCCTCTACACTGTCCCCATCAAACACTCCCAGGACAGGTTCCTGCATAATGAGGTGGTTTGCCACTCCAAAGCCATCTTTAAGAGCTCTCTAACAATACTTCAGAACCTCACAACAGGTGAAGCCCATTCAGCCATTGTCAGATCCATGACCTTCCCGGGCCTCACTCTCGCCACCTTACTGCTCCCAGCCCAGAGACACAGCCCCTATAATCACGGCCACGCTTACATAGTGCCAGTGCTGAGGGAGCGCCGCACTGTCGGAGGGTCAGTGCTGAGGGAGCGCCGCACTGTCGGAGGGTCAGCGCTGAGGGAGCGCCGCACTGTCGGAGGGTCAGTGCTGAGGGAGCGCCGCACTGTCGGAGGGTCAGCGCTGAGGGAGCGCCGCACTGTCGGAGGGTCAGTGCTGAGGGAGTGCCGCACTGTCGGAGGGTCAGCGCTGAGGGAGCGCCGCACTGTCGGAGGGTCGGTGCTGAGGGAGCGCCGCACTGTCGGAGGGTGAGGGAGCGCCGCACTGTCGGAGGGTCAGTGCTGAGGGGAGCGTCCATCTGGCCCTTACCACCCTAGCTGTTTCTGGGATCTTCCAGGGCACCCGCTGGCTGCACCCCAGCGTTGTTGAACCCTGCCATTGCTTGTGAGGCGCTGGGGAATCACTGTATTCCTCTTCCTCGTTCTCACCGTCCCTTCCTCCTTCCTTTTTCACGGTAGGTTTACTCTCTGACAGCGCTGTCCATCCCCGGGGAGACCTGTCCGATTATTTGGGCTGTGTGATAATTGGTTTCTCTTTTCCTCTCTGTCCCCTTCTCCCCCCCACCTCCACCGCTGGCCGTCCCCTCCTCAGGCGAGGTTTTGTTTGGGATCGACAGTGGCCGGAATGCCCCTCTGCACTCCCCCCCCTCGGAACACTACACCATCATCTTCAACTCCTTCGTCCTGATGCAGCTCTGCAACGAGATCAACGCCCGGAAGATCCACGGAGAGCGCAATGTGTTCGAGGGAATCCACACCAACCTCATCTTCTGCTCCATCGTCATTGGCACCTTCGCCTCCCAGGCCAGTGCACGGCTTTGTGTAGCGTTCAGAGGGTCGCGAAAGGAGGGAGGGAGAGGGAGAGACAGAGCAATTCAGAGAGAGAGAGAGAGAGAGAGAAACAGAGGGAGAGTGAGTGAGAAACTGAAGGAGAGAGAAAGACAGAGAAAGAGAGAGAAACTGAGGGAGAGAGAGAGACAGAGAGAGAGAGGGACGGAGGGAGAGAGAAACAGAGAGAGAGGGAGACAGAGGGAGGGAGAGACAGAGAGAGAGAGAGAGAGAGAAACAGAGAGAGAGAGAGAAAAACTGAGGGAGAGAGAGAGACAGAGAGAGAGAGGGATGGAGGGAGAGAGAAACAGAGAGAGAGAGACAGAGAGAGAAAGACAGAGAGAGAGAGACAGAGAGAGAGACACAGAGAGAGAGAGAGAGAGAGAGAGAGACAGAGAGAAGAGAGAGAGACAGAGAGAGAGATAAACAGAGGGGGAGAGAGAGAGACAGAATCACAGAACCTCACAGTGCAGGAGAGGCCCTTCGGCCCATCGAGTCTGCACCGACACTGTGAGAAACACCTGACCTACCTCCCTAACCCCATTGACCAGCACTTGGCCCCATAGCCTTGAATGTTATGACGATGCCAAGTGCTCATCCAGGTACTTTTTAAAGGATGTGAGGCTAACCCACCCTCCACCACCCTCCCAGGCAGCGCATTCCAGACCCTCACCACCTTCTGGGTAAAAAAGCTTTTCCTCACATCCCCCCTAAACCTCCTGCCCCTCACCTTGAGCTTATGTCCCCTCGTGACTGACCCTTCAACTAAAGGGGGAACAGCTGCTCCCTATCCACCCTGTCCATGACCCTCATAATCTTGTCCACCTTGATCAGGGTCACCCCTCAGTCTTCTCTGCTCCAACGAAAACAATCCGAGTCTCTCCAAACCTCTCTTCATAACTGAAGACATAGAGAGAGACAGAGTGTGTGAGAGAGAGAGAGAGAGAGATAGAGAAAGAGACAGAGAGAGAGAGAGAGATAGAGAAAGAGACAGAGAGAGAGACAGAGAGAGAGAGAGAGAGACAGGGAGCGAGAGAGAGAGACAGAGAGAGAGAGAGACAGGGAGCGAGAGAGAGAGACAGAGAGAGAGAGACAGAGAGAGAGAGAGATAGAGAAAGAGACAGAGAGAGAGACAGAGAGAGAGAGAGAGAGACAGGGAGCGAGAGAGAGAGACAGGGAGCGAGAGAAAGAGACAGAGAGAGAGAGAGACAAGTCTCTGACATGTGGTTTTAAAAAGGCTGCTGTTCCCTTACTCTACCAAAGAGAAGGCTATGGGATGTGAAGTTCCGGTCTCCGTATCCCACTTGGAATACCGCGCACAGTTCCGGTCTCCAAAATCCCACTTAGAATACTACACATAGTTCTGGTCTCCGTATCCCCTTGGAATACTGTGCACAGTTCCGGTCTCCATATCCCACTTGGAATACTGTGCACAGTTCCGGTCTCCCTATCCCACTTGGAATACTGTGCACAGTTCTGGTCTCCCAATCCCACTTGGAATACTGTGCACAGTTCCAGTCTCTATATCCCACTTGGAATACTGTGCACAGTTCCGGTCTCCGTATCCCACTTGGAATACTGTGCACAGTTCCGGTCTCCCAATCCCACTTGGAATACCGAGCACAGTTCCGGTCTCCGAATCCCACTTGGAATACCGTGCACAGTTCCGGTCTCCGCATCCCACTTGGAATACCGAGCACAGTTCCGGTCTCCGTATCCCACTTGGAATACTGTGCACAGTTCCGGTCTCCCAATCCCACTTGGAATACCGAGCACAGTTCCGGTCTCCGTATCCCACTTGGAATACCGTGCACAGTTCCGGTCTCCATATCCCACTTGGAATACCGTGCACAGTTCCGGTCTCCATATCCCACTGGGAATACCGTGCACAGTTCCAGTCTCTCTATCCCACTCGGAATACCGTGCACAGTTCCGGTCTCCGTATTATAAAAAGGATATGGAGACACTGGGGAAGGTGTGAGAAAGATTGACGAGGATGATCCCAGATCGGAGAGGCTATAACTATCGGGAAAGGTTGAACCGGCCGGGGCTCTTTACTCTGGAGAAGAGGAGGCTGAGGGGGGGGTGACCCGATCGAGCTCTTTAAAATGACGGAGGGGGTTTCGATAGGGTCGACGTAGAGAAGATGTTTCCACTTGTGGGGGACGGAGAGACCAGAACTAGGGGGAGGGGGCCATCAATATAAGACAGTCCCTAATAAATCCGATCGAGGGGGGGGTGGGAATTCAGGGAGAAAGGTCTTTACCCGGAGAGCGGGGAGAGTGTGGAACTCGATCCCACAGGGAGGGGGTGGAGGTGAATCGTGTCGATGTGTTTAAGGAGCTGGATAAACACACGAGGGGGGGAAAGGAATAGAAGGATATGGGGGATAGCGGGGGGAGATGGAGTAGGGGGGGTGGGAGGAGGCTGATGTGGGGGGGGCTAGGAAACACCAGCACGGAGCAGAGGGGCCGAATGGCCTGATCCTGGGGCTGTGAACACTGGGTCAGGCGTGATATTGATGTGGACAATGCAGTGACCAGTCCTCCAAATGTCCATCAGCCAAGCAAGGTGTTCCCGTGATGTTTGACTCCCTTAGTTTGGATTTCGTTGGTGTGGATGTTGACATGTTGGGGGCTCTTTTCCCACTTACAGGTTCTCATCGTTCAATTTGGTGGGAAACCGTTCAACTGCACCCCGCTAAATATCGAGCAGTGGCTGTGGTGCCTCATGTTGGGAATCGGGGAGCTACTCTGGGGGCAGGTGAGTAAACCTCATCCCCTCAACAACCCAGCACGCCAATCGCTCTGAGGGAGCGCCGCGCTGTGGGAGGGTCAGCGCTGAGGGAGCACCGCACTGTGGGAGGGTCAGCGCTGAGGGAGCGCCGCACTGTCGGAGGGTCAGCGCTGAGGGAGCGCCGCACTGTCGGAGCGTCAGTGCTGAGGGAGCGCCGCACTGTCGGAGCGTCAGTGCTGAGGGAGCGCCGCACTGTCGGAGGGTCAGCGCTGAGGGAGTGCCGCACTGTCGGAGGGTCAGTGCTGAGGGAGCGCCGCACTGTGGGAGGGTCAGTGCTGAGGGAGCGCCGCACTGTGGGAGGGTCAGTGCTGAGGGAGCGCTGCACTGTCGGAGGGTCAGTGCTGAGGGAGCGCTGCACTGTCGGAGGGTCAGTTCTGAGGGAGCGCCGCACTGTGGGAGGGTCAGTGCTGAGGGAGCGCCGCACTGTCAGAGGGTCAGTGCTGAGGGAGCGCCGCACTGTGGGAGGGTCAGTGCTGAGGGAGCGCCGCACTGTCAGAGGGTCAGTGCTGAGGGAGCGCCGCGCTGTCGGAGGGTCAGTGCTGAGGGAGCGCCGCACTGTGGGAGGGTCAGTGCTGAGGGAGCGCCGCACTGTCGGAGGGTCAGTGCTGAGGGAGCGCCGCACTGTGGGAGGGTCAGTGCTGAGGGAGCGCCGCGCTGTCGGAGGGTCAGTGCTGAGGGAGCGCCGCACTGTCGGAGGGTCAGTGCTCAGGGAGTGCCGCACTGTCGGAGGGTCAGTGCTGAGGGAGCGCCGCACTGTGGGAGGGTCAGTGCTGAGGGAGCGCCGCACTGTCGGAGGGTCAGCGCTGAGGGAGCGCCGCACTGTGGGAGGGTCAGTGCTGAGGGAGCGCCGCACTGTGGGAGGGTCAGTGCTGAGGGAGCGCCGCACTGTGGGAGGGTCAGTGCTGAGGGAGCGCCGCACTGTGGGAGGGTCAGTGCTGAGGGAGCGCCGCACTGTGGAAGGGTCGGTGCTGGTGCTGACGATCTGGGCCGCGTTGGCTGTTTGTGGGATCTTGCTGTGCGCAAATTGGATGCCGTCGAACCATTCGCCGCACCTCAGAAAGAACAGCCCCCCCCCATTGGCTGTCAGGCGTTCCGGAAGGCCGTAGAAGGACCGGCTCTCCTCTTTCCTCCTTCGCCGACCGCTCGCTCCTCCCTCCCTCCATTTCTTCCTCCTCCTCCGCCTCCCTTTCCCGTTTTCTCACCCCCCCACCCTTGACCTTTCGCTCGCCTCGGCCTTCCACCCTGTCGCTGACCCTGCCTCTCCCTCTCCCCCCACCCCACCCCCCACCACCCAGGTGATCGCGTTAATCCCCGCCAGCCGGTTCACCTTCCTGGAGGCCAGGCTCGGGAGACAGAAGGACGACCTCGACGACGAGGAGCTGGCCGAGGACGAGGAGGAGATCGACCATGCCGAGCGCGAGCTGCGACGCGGGCAGATCCTCTGGTTTCGCGGTCTGAACCGGATACAGACCCAGGTACGCCAAACCAGGTATGGAACCGGGCGCGACAGGTGCTGGCACGGGACACGGGCCTTTCGAATAACTCTGACGCCTGCTTTTTCTTCCCCCCCCCTCCACAGGAAATGCCCCTGGTTTCCTTTTCTTCACCGTGTATTGTTGGCTTTTGCTCTCCTGAGGCCTCGTGTTGATTTGAGGCCTAGAGTTGATTTTGGCTTCTTTAGGCCTAGAATTGATTTGAGGCCTCGAGTTGACTTTGGCTTCTTGAGGCCTAGAGTTGATGTAAGGCCTAACGTTGATTTGAGGCCTAGAGTTGATTTAGGCTTCTTTAGGCCTAGAATTGATTTGAGGCCTCGAGTTGATTTTGGCTTCTTTAGGCCTAGAGTTGATTTGAGGCCTAGAGTTGATTTGAGGCCTAGAGTTGATTTAAGGCCTAGAGTTGATTTGAGGCCTAGAGTTGATTTAAGGCCTAAAGTTGATTTGAGGCCTAGAGTTGATTTTGGCTCCTTTAGGCCTAGAGTTGATTTGAGGCCTCGAGGTGACCTTGGCTTCTTGAGGCCTCGAGTTGATTTGAGGCCTAGAGTTGATTTAAGGCCTTGAGTTGATTTGAGGCCTGGAGTTGGTTTAAGGCCTAAAGTTGATTTGAGGCTTAGAGTTGATTTTGGCTTCTTTAGGCCTAGAATTGATTTGAGGCCTCAAGTTGATTTTGGCTTCTTGAGGCCTAGAGTTTATTTGAGGCCTAGAGTTGATTGGAGGCCTAGAGTTGATTTTGGCTTCTTTAGGCCTAGAGTTGATTTGAGGCCTAGAGTTGATTTAAGGCCTAGAGTTGATTTGAGGCCTAGAGTTGATTTAAGGCCTAAATTTGATTTGAGGCCTAGAGTTGATTTTTGCTTCTTTGGGCCTAGAGTTGATTTGAGGCCTAGAGTTGATTTAAGGCCTAAGGTTGATCTGAGGCCTAGAGTTGATTTTGGCTTCTTTAGGCCTAGAGTTGATTTGAGGCCTAGAGTTGACCTTGGCTTCTTGAGGCCTCGAGTTGATTTGAGGCCTAGAGTTGACCTTGGCTTCTTGAGGCCTCGAGTTGATTTGAGGCCTAGAGTTGATTTAAGGCCTAGAGTTGATTTGAGGCCTGGAGTTGGTTTTGGTTTCTTGAGGCCTAGAGTTCATTTTGGCTTCTTGAGGCCTAGAGTTGATTTGAGGCCTAGAGTTGATTTAAGGCCTAGAGTTGATTTGAGGCCTGGAGTTGGTTTTGGTTTCTTGAGGCCTAGAGTTGATTTGAGGCCTGAAGTTGATTTTGGCTTCTTGAGGCCTAGATTTGATGTTAGCATCTTGAGGTCTAGAGTAGATTTGAGACCTAGAGTTGATTTAAGGTCTAGAGTTGATTTGAGGCCTGGAGTTGGTTTTGGCTTCTTGAGGCCTAGAGTTGGCTTGAGGCCTGGAGTTGATTTTGACTCCTTGAGGCCAAGATTTGATTTTGGTTTCTTGAGGCCTAGAGTTGAGTTTGGTTATGTGACCTGGAGTTGATGTTTAGACCCTTGAGGCCTAGTTGTTTAACCAGGTTAAATCAGGGGCATTTTCCTTCAGCATTTGCCTAGCTATTTGCGAATAGGCAGACCAGCCTACCCCACTGATGATAACAGTAATTCACCTCTTCGAGGTCCACCTTGCTGCTTCTGATTTACTCCTGGTCCCTCCCTCCCAATTTTAAGGACATCCCCTTTCATACAGTCCTAAACGCAACGTTAGTCCACAATTAGGTGCCCTGAGACTTTTTGTTTGGAGGGGGAGGTGGGAGGGGGAGATTGTGATCTTCCTGCAATAGATAGAGCGGCCAGAGGAGAGGCCATTTGGCTCCCCCTTTCGACACCATCACGGCCAATCTTCTACCTCGACTCCTCTGTCCCCGCCCCTATTCCCTCGACCACCCCCCCCTCAGTGTCCGGAAACCTCTCTCCGTCCGTCTCGAACGTGCTCGACGACTTAGCTCCCTCCGGGCGCGGGGAATTCCAAACGATTCCCAACCCTCGGAGGGAAGGAATTTCTCCTCGCCTCAGTCCAAAATGGCCGACCTCTTGCCCTGAGACTGGGACGCCCCACCCCGAGCCCCTGGCGTATATACGTTAATGAGCTGGGCTTGGTAGGGGGGCACATCGCCTCAGAGTTTGCGAGTGATGCGGACGTCTGGGAAGGTGGCCAACAGAGAGAGAGGAGGGGTGGTCACAGAATTCGGAGGGGGGGTGGGTGGGAACACGGGCAGACTGGTGAGCTGGGCAGACACACGGCAGATACAGTTTAACAGAGAGAAGTGGGAAGCGATCCATTCTGGCCGGAAGAACCTGGAGATGCGACAGAAACGAGTTGGTCCAATTCTAAAGGGGGTGCAGGATCTCTGTATCTAACCCCGTGCTGTACCCGTCCTGGGAGTATTTGATGGGGACAGTGTAGAGGGAGCTTTACTCTGTATCTAACCCCGTGCTGTACCTGTCCTGGGAGTGTTTGATGGGGATGGTGTAGAGGGAGCTTTACTCTGTATCTAACCCCGTGCTGTACCTGTCCTGGGAGTGTTTGATGGGGACGGTGTAGAGGGAGCTTTACTCTGTATCTAACCCCGTGCTGTACCTGTCCTGGGAGTGTTTGATGGGGACGGTGTAGAGGGAGCTTTACTCTGTATCTAACCCCGTGCTGTACCTGTCCTGGGAGTGTTTGATGGGGACGGTGTAGAGGGAGCTTTACTCTGTATCTAACCCCGTGCTGTCCCTGTCCTGGGAGTGTTTGATGGGGACGGTGTAGAGGGAGATTTACTCTGTATCTAACCCCGTGCTGTACCTGTCCTGGGTGTTTTTGATGGGGACAGTGTAGAGTGAGCTTTACTCTGTATCTAACCCCGTGCTGTCCCTGTCCTGGGAGTGTTTGATGGGGACGGTGTAGAGGGAGATTTACTCTGTATCTAACCCAGTGCTGTACCTGTCCTGGGAGTGTTTGATGGGGGACAGTGTAGAGGGAGCTTTACTCTGTATCTAACCCCGTGCTGTACCTGTCCTGGGAGTGTTTGATGGGGACGGTGTAGAGGGAGCTTTACTCTGTATCTAACCCCGTGCTGTACCTGCCCTGGGAGTGTTTGATGGAGACGGTGTAGAGGGAGCTTTACTCTATATCTAACCCCATGCTGTACCTGTCCTGGGAGTGTTTGATGGGGACGGTGTAGAGGGAGCTTTACTCTGTATCTAACCCCGTGCTGTCCCTGTCCTGGGAGTGTTTGATGGGGACGGTGTAGAGGGAGATTTACTCTGTATCTAACCCCATGCTGTACCTGTCCTGGGAGTGTTTGATGGGGACGGTGTAGAGGGAGATTTACTCTGTATCTAACCCCGTGCTGTACCTGCCCTGGGAGTGTTTGATGGGGACGGTGTAGAGGGAGCTTTACTCTGTATCTAACCCCGTGCTGTACCTGTCCTGGGAGTGTTTGATGGGGACGGTGTAGAGGGAGCGTCGCATGACTTAATATAAGAAAAGGAAGGGCTGTGATATTTTAGATGTAAGTGTTGGAGCCAATCGCTGCCCTGGCAAGTGTCACCGGACTTCCGGAATCTTCTCACGCGTTCTCTTCTCTCGAAAGGTTAATCTCAGAAACAAGTACGTCCCGGATCGCAGCCTATAGACCGCCAACACCCTCCGTGGACTGAGGCCCACCAGCCCGTTTCGAGGGGAGACTGCCCCCTTGCTCTCCCGCCACCGACCCCCCACCCCCACATCGCCGGGCGGACCAGCGATGGACGAAGGGGGCTCCGAATCTAGCCTGGGCCTCAGCTTGGCCTAGTGGTGTTGGACTTGTGGTGGGTTGGGTGGTGGTGGTGGAGGGGGCCTGGAGGGAGCTCGGGGGGGTGGTGGGTGGGGTGGGCTGGTGGGGGAGGGGCCTGGGGGGGTGGGGGGTTGTTCCCCTGAACCGGAGCAGCCAGTGGACGTCCACCAACAGGCCCCACCTCCCCCTCCATCTTAGGCCTCAGGCTTCAACTTCTTGGATGGACAGCCCCTTGGACGTTGGGTAAGGGGGT
>NW_027597010.1:0-7500 GCF_964194155.1 Cetorhinus maximus | reverse complement strand
CACACTCACAAATTCACACTTACTCACACACAATCACTTACACACACACGTACACAATCACACTTCCTCACACACACACAAACACATGCTCACACTCACTCACACAAATGCACCCCCACTTTCACTCTCTCTCTCTCTCACACAATCACACACTTTCTCACACATTCACACACACACAGACATGCTCACACATACTCACACAAATGCACCCCCGCTCTCACTCTCACACAATCACACACTCTCGCACTTACACACACTCTGTCACACACACATTCACTCACTCACACTGTCTCACGCACTCACACTCTCACACTCAGTCATGCAGATGTACACACTCACATGCTCTCACATACAAACTCGCTCACACACACATGCTCTCACACACCCTCTCTTATACACACACACACACTTACTCACAGACTCACACACAATCACACTTTCTCACATGCTCACACACACTCTCACACATACACTCTCTCTCACACACTCACTCATGCATACCCACACACACAATCACACACACACACTCACACAGACACATACACACACTCACTCAAACAGACACGCTCAGACATACTCACTCTCTCACACACTCACTCATGCATACCCACTCACTCTCGCTCACACACACACAAACATCACACTGAGTCACACGGTCACACACACACTCACTTGCGCACACCCACTCACTCTATCTCGCGCACTCACACTCAGTCACACTGGTGCACACACTCACACACTCCCATACACTCACATGCTTTCTCACACACACACTCACTCACATACACACACTCACATGCAATCACACACCCTCTCTTACACACATGCACACACTTACACACACACTCACTCACAGACTCACACAATCACACTTTCTCACATGCTCACACACATTCACACTCACATATTCACAACACATACTCTCACACGTATGCAGTCTCACGCACATACAGTCTCACACACACACTCACTGTCACACACTCACTCGCTCACACCCACGAACACTCACACACAGACACTCCCACACACACACTAACACACTCAAATGCACTCAACCTCACAATCACTCACACAGAGACACACTCATCACATGCACTCACACACACAAACTCTCATGCGCACAGACACACACACACAATCACTCACATACACACTCACACTCACAGACACATACTCACAGAAACACTCACACATACTCACACTCTCTCATACAATCACACTCACGCTCTCTCACACACTCACACTCGCTCAGACACACACTCACACACAAAGACACAGTCACTCACACACACACAGTCACTCACACACACAGTCACTCACACACATACACAACCACACTCACACACACACACTCACATACACACACACAGTCACTCACACACATACAACCACACACACGCACTCACACACACACCTGCACTCACATAAAGTCACACTCGCACACACACAGACACGCTCCCTCACACACACACGCTCTCTCACAAACACACACTCACTCACACACATACTTACACACACACATACACACTCACTCTGATACACACACACAGACTCTCACACACTCACATGCACACACATGGATATGCACACACACACTTGCTCACATACCCACACACACACATCACATACACACAGATGCACACACACACACACTCTCTCACTCACGTGCTCACACACTCACACAAACACACACTCACTCATGCATACCCACACACACACAATCACATACACACAATCACACTTTCACACACTCACACACACTCACACAGACACATGCTCACACATACACTCACTCAAACAGACATGCTCACACATACTCACTCTCTCACACACTCACTCATGCATACCCACTCACATGGTCTCTCTCACACACATACAAACATCACACTGTCACACACACACTCACTCACTCACACTCTATCTCATGCACTCATGCTCAGTCACGCAGGTGCACACACTCTCATGCTTTCTCACACACACTCACATGCAATCACACACCCTCTCTTACACACATGCACACACACACTCACAGACTCACACAATCACACTTTCTCACATGCTCACACACATTCACACTCACACATAAGCACACATGCTTACTCTCTCTCACTCACACACACAAATACTCTCACACACACACACACCCACACACACACCTGCTCTCACACGCAGTCACACTCAGGCACACACACACACTTACAGTCACTTACACACACTCGCACACACACACACACACTCACAAACACACTCACTCACACACACAGTCACACAGACACAGTCACCCACATGCACGCACCCTCGCGCACACACACACACACACAGACACACACACTCAAACACTCACACATTCGTTCACACACACACTGAATTACACACACACTCACATGCACATAATCACGCACAAACACAGACACACACTCATACTCACTCACACACATACACTCACAAACACACACACCCCCACACTCACACACACATAGACCCACACACATGCACTCACATACACACACACACTCACCGTCACACACTCACAAAATCATGCACACTCGCTCTCACAGACACACGCACCCAAAAACACTCACACACCCACACTCTCTCATACACTCACATGCAGACACACACGCACTCACACTCATTCAGACACACACACGAACACACACACAAATTCACTCACCCTCACACACAGACACCCTCACAATCACTCACACTCATACAGAGACATGCACTCACACACACACTCACACAGTCACTCACACACAAACCCTCACACACACTCACATTCACTCTCACACACACACATTCTCACACACACACAATCACACATGCTTACTCTCTCTCTCTCACACACACAAATACTTTCTCACACACACACTCACACACAAACACACACACATACACACTCATATACACACACACATCCACACGCACTCACACACACAAATACTTTCTCACACACACACATACGCACAAACACATACACAGTCACACATACACACTCGTACACACACACACACCCACACGCACATGCACACACATGCAGTCACACTCACACACACTCACACACACACACACTCACTCAGGCATACACACACACTCACAGTCACTCACACTCACACACACACACACAGACCTATACACACACATAACACACACACAGACTCACACACACACACTCACAAACACACTCATTCACATGCTCACACACTCACAGTCGCACACATGGACACAGTCACCCACATGCACGCACCCTCACACACACACTCACACATTCGCTCACACACATACACACAGTCAATCACACACACACACTCACATGCACATAATCTCACACAAACACACACACTCATATTCACACACATACACTCATACACGCTCAGACAGACCCACACACGCTCACATACACACACACTCACGCACACAAACACACACACTCACATGCATACACTCACCCACTCACATACACACACAGACATGGTCACTCACACACAGACACACACTCACATGCACACACACTCACTCACACACACTCACCTTCACTCTCACACAATCATGCACACTCGCTCTCACAGGCACACACACCGAAAAACACTCACACACTCACAAACTCTCACTCACACACATGAATACTCACAGACACACAAACTCACACTCACTCATTCACACACACTCACAACCCCTCACATACCCACACACACTCACACACAGACACACACTCACACATAGACACAGGCACATTTACAATCACTGACACACAGACACACTCCCTCAAACGCACATGCTCGCTCACAAACACACTCACAAACACATATTCAGACACACACACTCACACTCACTCAGACACACACACATACAGACATAAACTCACACTAACTCAGACACACATACACTCATTCAGACACACACACAGATATCCTCACAGTCACACACACACACACAGAGACTCACATACTCATACACACACACAAACTCACACGCGCGTTCACACACACGCACACACTCACAGTCACACACTTACCGTCACACATTCACACAGTCACACACACACACAACTACAATCCTCCCCTAGCACCGTAACCTCCTCCAGCCCCGACAACCCTCCATATCTCTGTAACCTCCTCCAGCCCCTACAACCCTCCCTATCTCTGTAACCTCCTCCAGCCCCTACAACCCTCCCTATCTCTGTAACCTCCGCCAGCCCCTACAACCCTCCCTATCTCTGTACCCTCCTCCAGCCCCTACAACCCTCCCTATCTCTGTAACCTCCTCCAGCCCCTACACCCCTCCCTATCTCTGTAACCTCCTCCAGCCCCTACAACCCTCCCTATCTCTGTAACCTCCTCCAGCCCCTACAACCCTCCCTATCTCTGTAACCTCCTCCATCAGACCTGATTCTGGCCTCTCGCCCCCTCCAGACTCCCTCTACCCAACTCTGGGATGAGAATCCAGGCCTCTTGTCTCAGGGTGTGGACTGGGGGCTCCCTGAACCGATGATAGACGCCATCTGGCCTCCAACCAATGGCCAGAGAACAGCTCCCGAGACAGGGAGGCTGACCAATTGTCCTCAGGACGCTCACACTAAAGCAGGGAAGAAAATAAGAAAAAACGTGGGGGAACTCAGCCGCTCAGGGCTGTTCCTCAGGGTTAGTGTCCTCGGCCCAACCATCTTCAGCTGCTTCATCGATGACCTTCTTTCCATCATAAGGTCAGGAGTGGGGATGTTCGCTGATGGTCGCACAATGTTCAGCACCATTCGCGACTCCTCAGATACTGAAGCAGCCATGTCCAAATGCAGCAAGACCTGGACAATATCCAGGCTTGGGCTGACAAGTGGCAAGTAACATTCGCACCACACAAGTGCCAGGCAATGCCCATCTCCAACAAGAGAGAATCTAACCATCGCCCCTTGACATTCAATGGCATTACCATCACTGAATCCCCCACTATCAACATCCTGGGGGTTACCATTGACCAGAAACTGAACTGGACCCAGCCATATAAATACTGTGGCTACAAGAGCAGGTCAGAGGCTGGGAATCCTGCAGAGAGTAACTCACCTCCTGACTCCCTAAAGCCTGTCCACCATCTACAAGGCACAAGTCAGGAGTGTGATGGGATACTCCCCACTTGCCTGGATGAGTGCAGCTCCCACAACACTCAAGAAGCTCGACACCGTCCAGGACAAAGCAGCCCCCGCTCGATCGGCACCCCATCCACAAACATTCACTCCCTCCACCACCGACGCACAGGGGCAGCAGTGTGTGTACCATCGACAAGATGCACTGCAGCAACTCGCCAAGGCTCCTTCGACAGCGCCGCCCAAACCCACCACCTCTACCACCTAGAAGGACAAGGGCAGCAGACACATGGGGAACACCCACCACCTGCAAGTTCCCCTCCGAGCCACTCACCATCCCGACTTGGAAATATATCGGCCGTTCCTTCACTGTCGCTGGGTCAAAATCCTGGAACTCCCTCCCTAACAGCGCGGTGGGTGTACCTACACCACACGGGGACTGCAGCGGCTCAAGAAGGCGGCTCACCCCCACCTTCTCAAGGGGCAATTAGGGATGGGCAATAAAAGCTGGGCCACATCGTGTAAATGAATAAGAAAAAGTGATGTCCAAGTTCTGTCCCACCGAGCCACTTTTAGAAAAATGGAACCTAGCCAGAGTTGCCTTGAAAACCTCCCAGTGCTGACCAACTGACCCGGGGGAGGCTTGGTCCAAGCGATTGCAGAGATTAGAGTCACCGTGTGGGTGGGGAGGGGGTGTTGGGGGGTGGTCTCTCTGTAAAACCATTTTCACCACATGAATACCAGTGCGAGTGTGTGTGGCTCCAATTATACACACTCACACACTCAAACTCACTCAAACTCACTCACACACACTCACACACACACACACACTCAAACTCACTCAAACTCACTCATACTCACTCACACACACTCACACACACTCACACACTCAAACTCACTCAACCTCACTCACACACACTCACACACACACACACACTCAAACTCACTCAAACTCACTCATACTCACTCACACACACTCACACACACTCACACACTCAAACTCACTCATACTCACTCACACACACTCACACACACTCAAACTCACTCAAACTCACTCACACACACTCACACACACACACACACACTCACACACTCAAACTCACTCATACTCACTCACACTCACACACACACTCAAACTCACTCAAACTCACTCATACTCACTCACACACTCAAACTCACTCACACACTCAAACTCACTCAAACTCACTCATACTCACTCACACACACTCACACACTCACACACTCAAACTCACTCAAACTCACTCACACACACTCACACACTCAAACTCACTCAAACTCACTCACACACACACACACACACACACACACACTCACACACTCAAACTCACTCATACCCAAACTCACTCAAACCACTCACACACACTCACACACTCAAACTCACTCAAACTCACTCATACTCACTCACACACACTCACACACACTCACACACTCAAACTCACTCAAACTCACTCACACACACTCACACACTCAAACTCACTCAAACTCACTCACACTCACTCATACTCACTCACACACACACACACACTCACACACTCAAACTCACTCAAACTCACTCATACTCACTCACACACACTCACACACTCACACACTCAAACTCACTCAAACTCACTCACACACACTCACACACTCAAACTCACTCAAACTCACTCACACACACTCACACACTCAAACTCACTCAAACTCACTCATACTCACTCACACACACACACTACTCAAACACACTCAAACTCACTCACACACACTCACACACACACTCACACACACTCAAACTCACTCAAACTCACTCACACACACACCACACTCACACACACACACACACTCAAACTCACTCATACTCACTCATACCACTCATACTCACTTACTCACTCACACACACACACTCAAACTCACTCAAACTCACTCATACTCACTCACACACTCACACACTCAAACTCACTCATACTCACTCACACACACTCACACACACTCACACACTCAAACTCACTCACACACACTCACACACACTCACACACACACACACACTCAAACTCACTCACACGCACTCAAACTCACACACACACACACACACACACTCAAACTCACTCAAACTCACTCATACTCACTCACACACACTCACACACACTCAAACTCACTCAAACTCACTCATACTCACTCACACACACTCACACACACTCACACACTCAAACTCACTCACACACACTCACACACACTCACACACACACACACACTCAAACTCACTCACACGCACTCAAACTCACTCACACACACACACACACACTCAAACTCACTCATACTCACTCACACACACTCACACACACTCACACACTCAAACTCACTCACACACACACACACACTCACACACACTCAAACTCACTCACACACACTCATACTCACTCACACACTCA
>NW_027597009.1:0-113979 GCF_964194155.1 Cetorhinus maximus | reverse complement strand
GTGTCACTACGTGCTGAGGTTCTACCTGTCCCCGGTGTTGCGAAGGATGGGTCTGGCCACGCTGCTGCGGAACGCTCCAAGTAGTTGGACCGCGCCGTACCACCTGTCCCTGGTGGAAAAATTTATGCAGAAAAACACCTTTGACCACAAGTCCATCAGGCAGTGGTCAGCACGTAACGTCCTAGAGGCCCTGAGGGATAAGGAGAGGGTGGACCCTGTGGGATGGTTCCCCGAACAGACTGTCAAAGTCATTTGGCAGAATGCCTCATCGCCAGAACTTTCCAACAAGCACCAAGACGTAGCTTGGCTGGTGGTGAGAAAGGCCCTCCCCGTCAGATCCTTCCTACACGCCAGGAGTCTCACCCCCTCTGCACGATGCCCTCGAGGTGGCTGTGGTGGGGAAGAGACCGTTGTTCACCTCCTTGTGGATTGTGCCTTTGCAAAGAAAGTCTGGAGAGAGATGCAGTGGTTGCTGTCGAGGTTCATCCCGAGCAGTACTGTGACACAGGACTCTGTGCTCTACGGGCTGTTCCCAGGGACACACACCGAGACAAACATCGACTGCAGCTGGAGGATCATCAACTCGGTGAAAGAGGCGCTTTGGTCTGCCCGAAACTTGTTGGTCTTCCAGCACAAAGAGTTGTCCCCGACCGATTGTTGCGGACTGGCACAATCCAAAGTCCAGGACTACGTGCTGAGGGACGCACTAAAGCTTGGGGCAGCTGCCGCAAAGGCGCAATGGGGAAGGGTCGCTGTCTAAGACCTTTCTACCACAGCGCACCGAGAGACTGGGAACTGTTTAGAGCCCCTCGGGCTGTACAGATCAAAATGAAAGGCTGTAAATGATTGTAATATTGTTTGTACTGATGCACCTGGTGATACATTTTGTAAAAGTTTAACCTGGATTGTACCCTTGTAATGTTGTTTTTGAAATGGTTTTGAATGTGATTGAAGATTTTTTATGAATAAAGTATATTTTTAACAATAAAAAAAAAGTCGGCCGCGCATGCGCTATGCACCCCGCTGAGCCAAAATGGCGGCCGTTAACGCGCTTCTTCGGAAAAAAGAACAGGGCTGCAAACGGGGGTATCTCAGGGTCTTATTCGAGGTTTGGAGCCTTTACGAGGTGTTTAGAAACCCTCCCCGTCCTCCCGGCGCCTCCAACCCTTCCTTCGTGTTTTCATTTCCTTACCAGTTTGAAGATAATACAGACAGAAGACGCCACATCGCCATTATGGCGCATGCTCCAAACACTGGGCGATAATGCACCTGGGCACTGCTCTCCTCTGGCGGGGATAGGGGACATTCACCACCGCGGGGGATGCTGGGTAAGTGCCTTGCCATAGAATGGCCTAATTGGTAGTGGTGAGTTTTTTTTTGCAAAGATGTGGGGATTGGGGCGAGTGTCGGGCAGTCAATAAAATTAGGAACCAACACAAAAACAAAAATTTTGGGAAAAAAGTTAATGTTTCGAGTCCGTAGTAACGTTAACTCTGTCTTCCTCTCCACAGATGCTGTCAGACCTGCTGAGTTTTTCCAGCAATTTTTGCTTTTGTTTTAGATTTCCAGCATCCGCAGTATTTTGCTTTTAAATTAGGAACCAAATTATACAGAAGCCCAAGTGCACAGAACCTCCATTATCCACCAAAAAGAAGGGAATTGATGGTGAATTGCAAATCCCCCAAAGTTTTACCAAAACAGCAGCAATGACGCGAAATCCAATCCCTCCAGTCAAATGTGAACTCAGCAGATGGGGTGACTGAGTGAATCCTTTCAGTGAGTAACTGTCAGGATTGTTGTCTCGTGGATATTCCTGGTTGTGTATTTTTAGTTATGCTGTCACATACCAATAACACAGTAATCTGGAAACAGGCTGCAGCTCCTTTTTTTCACTCATCACAGGATGTGGGTGTCACTGGCAATGCGGGCATTTATTGCCATCTGTAATTGCCCTTGAGAATGTGATGGTGACCTGCCTTCCCAAACCGCTGCAATCCAATTGAATTTTACTTTCTTCGAGCGGCTTTGATATGACCAAGAGGCTTATGCACCATTTCAAAGGGTCAAACACATCACATTGCTGTTGGTCTGCAGTCACCAGTAGACCAGATGAGGTTGGGATGGCATCCTAAAGAATGTCAGGGAACCAGTTGGACTTTGAGAACCATCCATTCATTTCATGATCACTGATAACAGCTTTTATAGTAGATTTTTATTCCAGATTTATTGAATTAACTGAATTTAAAATCTCTAACTGTTGTGATGAGTTTTGAACTCACATCTCCAGATTACTATTCCCTCTAGATTGCTAATCCAGTAATGTAACCACTATGCCTGGGCATGTTGTCAGAATGCCTGAATTCAGATTGACAAACAGGTGCTGTACTCGGAGCTACACCAGGGAGGCTCTTCACATGGGGCCAAAGGAAACTTTTCAAAGACAATCTCAAGGCCTACCTGACATTCTGCTCTATTAACAGAAACACTTGGGAAGCAGATTCCCAATTGCCTCCAAAACGGTGAATCATCATCCATGAACTTTTCAATCAACAAGAACAGCCACTGAGAGAGACGGACAGAGAGAGCAGCTGCTCGAGTCAACAATCCATCACCAACTCTACTGGCCAACAGACCCCATGTCCTCACTGTAAGGAGAGCCTGCAAGGCTAAGATAGGACACATTAGTCACCTGTGAATACACAACTAACACTGACATATCACTTGCACCCAGTCACCCACAAGGAAGAATCACCCTTGACAGAAGGGATTACTGATGGATAACCACGATGTTATCGTACCCATCTTTATCTGGGGATTGAATGTCAGTTATACAATTGTAGCAGCAGTTAAAAGCCTCCTGTGAACACCTCCATGCGATCTCTTAGTGCAGATTTTAAACAATTTATTTTGAGTGTGCTTACATTCAATGAGTTAATACTGATTTTATAAACCAACGGTTATGCCTCAGTTGGAGTGCTGTATTCAGTTATGGGCATCACACTTTAAACAGGATGTGAAAGCCTTAGAGAGGGTGCAGAAGAGATTTGCTAGAATGGTACCAAAGGTAAGAGGCTTCAGCTATATGGAGAAACTGGGATTGTTTTCCTTGGAGCAAAGGGTTAAGCAGGATGGTGGTGGTGGCATGATGGTATTGTCACTGGACTAGTAACCCAGAGACCAGGGTTAATGCTCTGGAGGCTGGGTTTCGATTCCCACCAGGTCTCATGATGACCCTGAAGCCATTGTTGCTTGTCATAAAAACCCATCTGATTCACTAATACCCTTTAGAGAAAGAAATATGCCATCTTCACCTGGTCTGGCCTGCATATGACTCCAGACCCACAGCAATATGGTTGACTCTTAAAATACCCAGAACTTACACCATGGACTGCAGCAGGCCAAAAAGATGGCTCACCACCACCTTCTCAAAAAAGATGCAAAGCGGTTTTCAAAATCATGAACAGTTTTGACAAACTGAAAGAATAAGGGTGTCCAGTAGCAGAAAAATTGCTAATCTGAGGACACAGATTTCAGAACTTTTTTTAAAGCAGTGTGTTGCTGTGATCTGGAAATCACTGCCTGAAAGGGTGCTGGAAGCAGATTCAAGAGCAACATTTTTGAGAGAATTGAATAAATAGTTGAAGGAAGAAATATCCAAGTCTAGGAGTAAAGAGCAGAGGAGTGGGACTAATTCGATAGCTACACTAAAGCGCTGGTACAAACACGATGAGCTGAGCATCATCCATTAGCTCCTGTACCATCTGAAGACAATGGCAGATGATGCTACCCAGAATGCTTCAGGTGGTAGAATATGGCCCATCAACAGGGATGCAACACTGATTTTTCTCCCTTTCTTTCATGAAGGTGCTGTGTGATGGTGAGGTTCAATCCCAGTTACTGTTTACCCACCTGTACCCTGCCAAGTGGTAATTCTGAGCTTATGATCCTACACTGTGAGCTATAATAACGGTATTTTATTCAAGAAGCAAGTTTTCAGACCAAAGGCTGAATTGCAGTGTGACTTACATGAGGAAATTCACATAGAGACTAAATAATAAAGTTAAAAACATGGAAATATGACAATCAAATAGCAGAAACAGGTTCCAGTTGAAAACTAGCAGGAAAAATGTTTCCAGTGATAATAATAAACACAGACACCAGAACTGGAATAAAAGACAGGCTATTTTCTAATAATAACAGTGGCATAGTATAAGTGTAACAATTACAAACACAGGTTCTGATACAGTAAGAGTGCAGATGGGCCCAAAGGAAGAATAGCAAAGGTTTGGCTCACCTTGAGTGTAACAAATACAGTATTTGTTCCAATAATAAGAGTTAGGCTGCAGTGTGTTAGTTAACACATCATTGGATCCAATGTGATGATAATGCAGTCAGTATCTAGTTCAGCAAAACCAAAGTTTGGGTCTCATCTAGCAATGTAAGTGAGTCATGGTCTGTTGGTATAATATGATGTCAATGTGTTGCCTAATGTCTAATAACAGAGCCAAGGATCACTGCAATGGGAATGGGATGGGTTTAATGTAATAACACAGACATGGTCTAGTGGAATGGGAACTGATATCAATATTGACTAATTGGTGGCACTCTCACCCCGAGTCAGAAGGATGTGGGTTCAAGCCCCCTCCAGAAACTCGACCACATCATCTGAGCCGATGCTTCTGGTGTCATTATAAATGGGAGTGTCTGTTCTTTTGCCGAATATTTTCTTAGACTCAGAAGGAGTGAAGGGAATGACAGATGGGACAATTCTGGGCAGTTGCTCCATCCAGCAAAGCATTCCTGGGACATGATTGCAGGTTTGACGTGCCCATCCACTCCTTAAAAAAAATCTCTTCCTCTTTGGGTTTGTGAAGGGAGTTACGACTGCAGCACGTGGGGCTGACTGGGTCTGGTGTAAAAATAATCACACAGGCCGACTCCAGTACTTAATAACAGAGGTCACTTTAACTGCAGGGAACCTTACATTAAGGGGGGAAAGAGGCAGAATAAAAATCCGATTGTAATAGGAGGACAAGGTGTAAGGAAGCAATGATATTTGGGTTTCTGTGTTATGGTGAGTGTCACAGGGAGGTGTGTATAGGAGTGGAAATGTCATGACAGAGACACGTGTGACTGACTCCACTTGACTGAGAGCTGTTGTACCCAAGGGGGGGGTAATGACGACAAGGGGAATTCCAGAGATTTCTGTTATCTGAGGTGATAATGGTGCATCTGAGAAACTGAAAAGAATCGGTTCCTTCTCACCCTTGCCTGCAGTTCCCGAGTTACAGACACACAGGAAACAGATCTGACAGCTCGTAGAAACCAACGTTTTAAATCTTCTGTTTGAGACACATTATGATTGAAAAGATCAAATGTTAAAACCTCAGGAAAGGAAAATTCAGAATGTCACAAAGATCAGTGAACCGTCCAATTAGTTCCATTCACCATAACTCTGCCAATTTTCCCCTCTTCATTTATTGATCCAAATTCCTTTGAAAGTTGCTATTTTATCTGCTTCCAACCCCGTCATTGTGTGCATTCCAGATCACATCAAATCGCTGCGTAAAAATATTCTCCTCATCACCCCCTCTGGTTCTGTTGTCAAAATCATAAATCTGTGTCCTCTGGTTACAAACTCCTGCATCTGAAAACAGTTTCTCCCAGTTTTCTCCCTCCCTCTCCTCTGCCTGGGTTCAGTTCTCCAGCTCCTGTGTCTCTGATTCGGGGTCTCAGGCGGGAACCCAGCTGCCGCCGGGCGGGACACAGGAGGGGGAACCCTCCCGGGTGAGTCTTACCCGGACCCTGTGTCCGTCCCCCCAGTTTCTGAGCCCCCGGGCGGCCCGCGGTCTCCCCGTAGTTTTTGAATCTCCCGCTCCGGAGACTCTTCCCCTGAACCCGGCTCTGTCACCGGGAAGAAGCCCCGGAGCTGCAAACACGGGACATGGAGGCTGTGATCCGGGATTGCGGCCAACGCCGGATGTTTCTGAAGCCTCTCTCCCCCGACCCGCCGACTCCATTCGGTCTCACTCACCCGCCACCTCCAGTCAGTTTCTGTCTTCCTGAGGCTCCGACACCAGCCCGTCCGAACACCTGTACTGCGCATGCTCCAGTCGGAGCGACACTGCGCCTGCGCAACATTCGCCTGTTGTGCAGATAGGGCACTTTCTGGCTCTCGGTGAATGCTGGGTAACTCCCACCACCATTGACAACCTGTTTCATCGAATACAACATCATCTTTTGTGGTCCGATTACGATTTGAACCCTGGATATAAAATGGTTAAGTCAGTTGACACAGTATCCATAGTTCTATCCTGGACTTGATTAACAGCAGGAAAAAACCCTCAGTGTCAAATGTGAACTCACTGGATTCTTAGCAGGCGGTGTGAACGAATGTGCCTTTTCTCGCAAACAGAACATTTAAACAGCTCCTCATCACCAATTGATTGTATATCAATTGCTTTGAACTTTTAAAGCTGAAGTGTTAACTAGTGGAAATACTGAATAGATCCCTCCGCACATATAAAGTATCTGAATGGTCTCCCTCTGACGTGACTGTGTTCTTGTGTCAGTAAACGGGATGACCAAGTGAATCCCTGTCTAAATACAGCTGGTGGACGGTGTATTTGTGGTGTGGTTGTACCCATGAGTTCCCAGCTCTGACATGCTTCGCAAACTCTTAATATAACGATTTCCATATTCTCACATTCCCCTGGTCAAAGAAAAGCAAAAATACTGTGGATGCTGAAAATATGCAATAAAAATAGAAAATGATGGAAATACTCTGATATTGAGCAACTTCCAGGTCAGAATTGACTTGATATGATGTGTTGCAGCCGTAGCATTTGGAAGTTGGTAGGCACGAATGTGATCCACAACAACAACATTTGCAGTAAGTGCAGCTCGAGGAACTTCAGCTCAGAGTTGTTGAGCTGGAGCCTGAACTTTGGACAATAGGGAGAAAGTTGCCTGGACAATTTGATTCAGCAAGCAGCCACTCTCCTTAAGTTACATAATATCAGATTTAGTCTGTGGTCAGGGATGGGAGGGTGTGACTATTGGTGATACAGGTATGGGTATCAAGAAGGTAGCACTTTGCACTTGTCCAGTAAATTCAAAGTTCTTGGAGCAATGAGGACAGCAGCTTGATGTATGAGCAAAGTGACCATGGTACCGAGTTACAGGGGACCATTCAAGCTGGGGGTGGTGGGTGGCGGAGAGAGCAGAGTGTAGGAACAGTCGGGGACAGTAGCCAAGGGTGTGAGTCCCGAATGCTGTGCAGCCTGCTCAGTAATGGATTTAAGGACATCTCCTCGGGCTGGAGAGTAATGTGGAGAGGGAGGGAGAGGGCCCAGTTATCGTGGTTCATGTAGGTACCAGCTACATAGGTATTATCGTGTAAGAGGTTCTGCTCAGGGAGCATGAGCAGCTAGGACATAAATTAAAAAGCAAAAACAAAAGTAATAATCTCTAGATTACTGTCTCAGCCATCAGGAAATCGGTCAAAATGTTGAATGTTCAACAACTGGTGTCACAAGGGTCATTTGGATGAACTCCTTCAGACTCATCCCATCTGGGTCACTAATGTCCTTTAGGGAAGGAAATCTGCCAACCTTACCTGGTCTGGCCCACGTGTGACTCCAGGCCCCAACAATATGATTGACTCCTAACTGCCCTCTGAAATGGCCTAGCAAGCCTCTCAGTTATACTCAAGGCAGCAACTCGCCACCACTTTCTCAAGGAGCACAGGAAGAGGCCATTCAGCTCCTCGGGCCTGCCCCCCCTCCCCCATTCACTAGGATGGCGGCTGATCTTCTGCCTCGACTCCACCATCCCGCCCTATCCCTTCGCGCCCAAAATCCTTTCAGTCTCAGACTTGTATAGACTTAGCGACGGAGCATCCACAGCTCTCGGTGGGGAGGGGGGTGTTAGAATTCCAAAGATTCACAACCCTCCGAGTGAAGGAATTTCCCCTCATCTCAGTCCAAAATCGACGACCCCTCACCCTGAGACTGTGACGCCCCCGCCGCCCCCATTCTAGACTTTACAGCCGCAGGAGGGAAACAGTCTGTCGGCACCAACTCCGTCAAACCCTCGAAGAATGTTCAAAGTTTCAATCAGATCACCTCTCGTTCTTCCAAACTCCAACAGTAACAGGCTCCCCTACTTCAATCTCACCTCGTAGGACGGCCCTCTCGTAGGGATTCACGGAATGAGTAAGGAGGCCATTCTGCGCTTCACTCCCATGCCAGCATCCCAGGGATCAGCCTCGTGAACCCTCACTGCATCCCCACCAAAGGCAAGTCTCCTTAGCTAAGGAGGCTGAAACTTGTGCACATGTGCTCCAGGCGTGGTCTCGCCGAGGCCTTGTATAATGGGGGCAAAACTTCCTTACTCTTAAAGCAGCACCTCCCTCGCAAGGGGAGAGCCGACATGACATTCGCCGCCCTTTATTGCTTGCTGCCGCCAGCGGGGCAGCTTGCCGCGTTTCGGGTGTGGGGCACCCAAATCCTCCCACGCGTCAACGTTGACCAGGGCTCCGCAAGGTGGCTGAAGGGTGCAACGCCAAAGCAATTCGCTCCGGGGCGTCGCCCTGGCTCCCTTTGAGTGAGGGGCACTCGGCGAATCCCATGTGAAATTGGCGCCGTTCTCCCTTTTGCCCCACATGCAATGATGATGGTGATGATGATGATGATGGTGTGTGTGTGTGTGTGTGTGCACGTAACTCCTGCCATTTCGTCTTACCTGGACCTTTGGTGCTCTGAGACCCTTTACTGCATTATTTCAACTCTTCGGCCTGGCACTGGTCACTTGCCTACCTCCAACCTGATACGCTTCACTGACTTACTCTACGACTATGTCGCAACCTCTCCTATCTCTTAAAGCCTATCTTTCCTCTTAAGAGGGAAACTTTTCATTTAAGTCCAACAGTTCTGACATGCAGTCAGAGCCACATTAGTTGGCCAATGTTTGGGTGACCTTTGACCCTGCCTAAACTGGCATCCCAGTGAGGTCCTGGCTGCCTTTTATTTCACTTTTTAAAACAAAGGGGAGTCTCTCCTGATTAGAGTAACCTTATTTCAAAAACTGTGTTCCCTCTTATAATGTTTTATTTCTACTTTATTCCATGACCAGCCCCTCCACCTCACATCCTCAAATGGCGTCGCTTCCCCCTCCATCTAACGGCTTAAATACCGGGGCGGCCGCAGGAAGGGGGCGGGGACAGCCATCGCCACGCCCCCGCCACCAATCACGGCGGGCGTTTCTGCTTCGCCCATCGCGCGGCGGCGGCCCGCCGTCCAATCAGCTCCCCACCACCTCCAGACCCCGCGCGGGCGGCGGGCGGCTCGAGCTTTCCCGCCAATGGTCGGAATTCAAAATGAGGACCACGTGGTTGGGGTGGTTATTCGGCCCCTCCCACCATTACAAGCCCCTTTCCCCAAAAATGCGTCGCAAAAAGGCATTAACATGCTAAAGGATATGGTGACCTATCTTCTCAAAATACATGAAGATGAAGACATTAAGATGACTGAAAAACAGAACATCTTAAAAGGCATTCGCAAAAGGAGAGCACATCTTCTTAAAAGGCCATGAGATGACTAAAAAGGACATATTTTCTCAAAAGGCATTAAGATTATTGATAAATAGAACACATCTTCCCAAATGACTGGAAAGGAGGACAAATGTTCTAAAATGCATTAAGATACAGAACATATCTTCCCAGAAGGCATTAAGATGACTGAAAAAAGAACATATCTTCTTAAGTGCATTAAGATAACCAAAATGAGGACATATACAAACATATGAACTAGGAGAAGGAGTAGGTCACAAGACCCTTCAAGTCTGCTCCGCCATTCAATAAAATCATGGCTGATCTGATTGTAACTTCCTCCTACCCCTGATAACCTGTCACCCCCCTTGTCAATCAAGAATCTATGTAGCTCTGCCTTACAAATATTAAAAGACCTTGCTTCCACCGCCTTTCAAATAAGAGAGTTTCATGACCCATCACCCTCCGAGAGAAAAAAATTCTCCTCATCTCTGTCTTAAATGAGTGACCCCTTATGTTTAAAAAGTGACCCCTAGTTCTAGATTCTCCCACAAGAGAAAACATCCTCTCCACATCCACTGACCCCTCAGGATCATAAATGTTTCGATCAAGTCACCTCTTACTCTTCTAAACTCCAGCGGATACAAACCTAACCTGTCCAATGTTTCCTCATAAGACACCCACCCATTCCTGGTATTAGTCTCGTAAACCTTCGCTGAACTGCTTCCAACGCACTTACAACCTTCCTTAAATAAGGTGACCAATACTGTACACAGTTCTCCAGGTGTGGTCTCACCAGTGCCTTGTACAACTGAAGCATAACCTCCCTACTTTTGTATTCAATTCACCTCGCATAAACTATTACATTCTATTAGCTTTCCTAATTACTTGTTGTATCTGCATACTAACCTTTTGTGATTCATGCACTAGGACACCCAGATCATCCAGAATCTTAAATCTCTGCAATCTCTCATTATTTAGATAATATGCTTCTTTTTTATTCTTCCTGCCAAAATGGACAATTTCACATTTGCCCACATTGTACTCCATTTGCCTGGTCTTTGTCCACTCACTTAACCTATCTATGTCTCCCTCTTTATGTCCTCTTCACAGCTTACTTTCCTACCTATCTTTGTGTCGGCAGCAAATGTAGCCACCAAACTATCTGCCCCTTCATCCAAGTCATTTACATAATTTGTAAAAAGTTGAGGTCCCAGCATTGATCCCTGCGGCACACCACTCGTCACATCCTGCCAACCAGAGAAAATCCATTTATGGCTACCCTCTGTTTCCTGTTAGCCAGCCAATCTTCTATCCATGTCAATACATCCCTACACCCACGAGCTTTTATTTTCCACAATAGCGTTTGTGTGGCACTTTATCAAATGCCATCTGAAAATCTAAGTACAGTACATCTACCGGTTCCCCTTTATCCATAGCACATGTGGCTCCTTCAAAGAAGGCCAATAAATTGGTTAAACATGATTCCCCTTTCAAAACACCATGTTGACTCTGCCTGATTGCTTTGAGTTTTTCTAAATGCCTTGCTATAACATCCTTAATAATAGCTTCTAACATTTTCCCTATGACAGATGTTAAGCTAACGAGCCTGTAGTTTCCTGCTTCCTGTCTCCCTCCCTTCTTGAATAAAGGAATCACATTTGCTATATGCCTATCTAATGGAACCTTCCCAAAATCTGGAGAATTTTGAAAAGCTTCTTAAAAGGCATTAAGATGATCAAATATCCCCTCAAATGCATGGAGGCGGCATATTATAAGGCATTAAGATAACTGAAGAAGAGAGCATTTCTCAAAAGGCATTAAGATAATTGAAAATTATAAAGGAAAATATCTTCTTTAAAAGGCATTAAGATATGGAAAAAGGGAAAATATCTTCCTAAGAAGCATTAAGAGGATTGAAAAAGAGGACATATTTCCTTAAAAGGCATTAAGCTGGCTAAAAAAGAACATAACCTCATCTTATTGCTGAAAAATTGGGGGAAATATCGAAGGCAAGTTAATCAACGGTCAACGCCAGGATGGTTGATCAAGGCCAAATAATTGCCTCCATGTCCAAACAAGAGTTGTCAACACAGGCCATCAAGAGTCACTAAAATTTCTTGAGGTGCAACCACCCACTAAAAACTTAAATGTAGCCCAAAGAGTTTCGGGGAGATGACGGTGTAGTGGTACTGTCACTGGGCTAGTAATCCAGCGGTCCAGGCTAACGCTCAGGGGACACGAGTTCCAATCAAGAAGATTTAGCAGAAGCGACATATATTCAGAAACAGGAACCTGTCCTCTGCAGGCAAAAGGAACATGTCCAGGCATTACGCCTTTTTTTGAATTAAACAAAAGCCTGGGGGGAAACAGTTCCCTTGGTGCATTGTCCAAAGTAACACCTTGACCAATCTGCTAAGTGGAAGACGAAAATCTTCGCAGCATGTCTCCTCAGCAATACACAACTCTTATCTATTCTAAACAATTTGGTAGATATGATGCCTTTATAAAGCACCTTTCATGGCATCCCACAGCACTTTACAAGTCAATGAAGTACTTTTGAAGTGTAAGCACTGTCGCATTGTCGGATTACCAATGTGATTACTGCTTTTTTCAGTGTCATTGGCCAAGAGATAAATGCTCATGGCACAGTAGGGATAATTCCCCTGTTCTTCTTCGGAATAGTACCCTTGCAATCCTTTACATCCAGCCGAGAGGGCAGATGGGGTGCCCTCGGTTGAAAGCCTCATATGGAAGTGCAGCATTCCCTCAGCACTGCATCAGGAGTGTCAGCCCAGCTTGTGGGCTCGAGTCACTGGACTGGGCCTTGAATCCACAACCTCTGACCCTGCGGCCAGGCTGCTAGCCAACAAGCCATGCTGGATATACAGTCAGGTTTTGTTTTCAAAAATCAGGGTGATTTGATTGAAGTGTATACAAGATCCCAAACGGCCTTGACAAGGTGGATGTCGAAAGGATGTTTCCTCTAATGGGTGAGTCCAGAACTAGGGGGCACTGTTTTAAAATTAGAGGTCGCCCTTTTAGGACAGAGATGAGGAGAATTTTTTTTCTCTCAGACGGTTGTGCGACTTTCGAATTCTCTGCCTCAGAAGATGGTGGAGCCGGAGTAATTGAATATTTTTAAGGCAGAGGTGGACAGATTCTTGTGAGGCAAGAGAATCAAAGGTTGCCAGGGTTAGATGGGGATGTGGAAATCGAAACACAAGAGGATCAGTCATGATTTTATTGAATGGTGGAGCAGGCTAGAGGGGCTGAACGGTCCACTTCTGTTCCTATTTGTTATGTTCTAATGTTCCAATCATGTCAATATTTCCTATAGGGAAAAAATGTTAACATCTCCACTGTTAGAGGTGAATAAGATTAGGGCAGGTTTAGATAAACTAGACAAAGTAAAGCTGTTCCCATAAGCGAGGTACAGGAGACATAGACTTGAGGTTTTGCACAGGGGATGCGGGGGAGATGTGAGGAAGAACTTTTTTACACAGCGAGTGGTAATGAACTCGCTGCCCACGAGGGTGGTGTAAGCAGAGACGATGAATGATTTCAAAAGGAAATTGGGTGGAAACCTGATGGAAATAAACTTGCAGGGGTACGGGATAGAGTAGAGGGAATGGGACTGACTGGATTGCTCTACAGAGGACCAGCATGGACTCGATGGGCCAAGTGGCCTCCCTTCTATGTGATAATGGCTCATTGACTATCATCTGTGGCCTTATACCCTACTATTGAACAAAATGTTAAAGTCTCTTTTCCTACATATATCCAAAAACTTTCTACACAAATTTCCATTTGCTTTTTCAACTCATTAAAACTTCTAGCATACAAATTGAGGCTTTAAAAAAATTACGCATTTCACATGATTAAATTTATCCATAGGGTTTTTATTTGAAAGGGCCGACTTTTCTACACGACAGCAGCACAGAAACAGACCATTCGGCCCATCTGCTGCATGCCAGTATTTCTGCTCCACATGAGCCTCCTCCCACCCCCTTACCAAATCCTTCTGTTCCTTTCTCTCTAATGTCTCTCCAACTTCCCTTTAAACATATCTATGCTGTCCACCTCAACTCCTCCCGGTGGTAGCGATTTCCACATTCTCACCACTCGCTGGGAAATGAAGTTTCTCCCGATTTCCCCATCGGAGTTTCCATTCAAAAGGTCTCAACCTCTTCCAGCACTTTGGGTTTAAGACTCAATATCCATTCACTTACAGCTGTATTTTCACTGTCTAAATATATATAACAAAGGCTCCCTGGTAGCTGGAATATAATGGCACTGAGACAGACGAGTCACTGAATGTTCTGGTTCAACCCTCATCAGTGCGTGCATTACTTTTCAAAACTATTTAAATGAAATGCTAGAGGGGAAAATTTTAAAAAGTTTATTTGGATAAAATTCCTGTTTAATATTTTGAAAGGAGGTGATTATTTGTGCAGTGATTTAACATCTCCTACTTGGGCAGCCCTTCAGGGTCGAGGATGACTTGCTTCCACTCCAGTCTGATGGGTTCTATGGTGGCTGAGAAGCCCAGCGTACGATTTGCAGACTGTGCCACATGCAGCGGCAGCTGGAGATTGAAGGGTGGGGCAGATGGCTCCTCCGCGGGTTTGCGCGCTCTTTCGGACGCCTGGGCTTCACCTTCACAAAAGAACCTCCTCCAACCATTTTGGTCAGTCACAAGCCAGGGACTCCCATGAGTCGGTGTTACTTGGGGCAGGGGGGGGTGGAGGGGAAGGGGGAAAGAAGCGTCACTGAAGCGTCTCCTGCCTCCATTGAGTTCTGAGTACAGCAGTTGCTTCCGGAGTCTGGTATCAGGCATATGAAAGACCTGTCCTGCGTAACAGAGTGGGTTTGGAGTGATTTGCGCCTCACCACTGGGCATACTTGCTTGGGAAGAGGAAGCTGGTGTTGGATGGCCTTTTTAGTTTAAAAAATAAACTGCAGGAATAATTACGCGTAAGTATGCTTTTGAGGGATTCTGCATAGAGATGGTTGGATATTTGAGACTCATTAAGATTTTTTCCCCCCCAAACACACCATACATTGGAAAGTCAAGATGCCAAATGTGCTGATGGTGTAGCATATTAAATCATTCTGCTAGCATAGACGATACCCAGAGGGACTCACCAACTTGGTAATAATATTGTTTGTTCGCCAATATGCAAATATTTGAGGTTTAGTCGTCAGAATCCTCCACACCCACTTCCAACTCGCAGGCTTCTTATCTAAAATGGAACGCAATTTATTGGCTGCGATCTCACCTTAAATCTGGCCCTTCCACTAAAGGAAATGTTACCTATTTCGCTTTCTTTGGAACTGAGGAGACCAAGGAGTAGAACGTAAGTAGTGTACAAAATTAGGCATTTTATCTGTAATGAAGAGGGCCATGATGCAGAGTGGATATTAAGTACCCATTTCCCTCAGGAGCTCTGTATTTGAGAGGACTGCCTAAGTGTGTTGGTACTCAAACAGAGTCAGTGTGTGCACACTCGCACAGGTGCATGCAGGAAATTAATAGGAGTCAGGTTGTCTTGAGGTTTTGAAAGATGTAAAGGATAGGGGTATTTAGCTTGAGGGACAAGTAACTAGGTTAGATCTAAGATTTGCGTTTTTAGAGAAGTTGAGAGTTTGTTTGAATATCAAAGGGGAATCAGAGGTGCAAAAAAACATCTTTACATTTCACAGGGAGTTCCATAGGTAGAGTAGTGGGGTTACTATATTTTATTGACCCCAAAAGCAAAGGCAGAAACATAAAAAGATTTTATATGTGGAAGGATTTGAGTTTCAAAGAGGTGTGAGAACAATGGAACTGGGATGGAAGGGGAAAGAGTTTAGGATTAGAGATAGCTGGAGCCCTGGGCCCGGAGAGTTTGCCATTTGAACCGGCCATTCAGTCAACAGAAAAGTCCTGGGCTGCAACAAGCAGTTTTATTCTGAAGTGGATTCCAACGTAGAGTGGAAGAGGTTAGAGGTCATGTGCTATGCCTTTATTAAAGCTACAACACTTCACCTTGTGTAATATTACAGGATTTTATAGTTAACCATCTATAAAGGGACTGTTGCCTGGGAGGTGTTGCCTGGGAGGTGTTTACTTGTAGGATTGACCAAGTAGAATTTTCCTTTCTTTGGGGAATGTTTTTTTAAAAACTAACATTAACGGTGTAACTAATCTTGTGTGTTTACGTTTCCTTTTATTGTTGCTAATAAAACTTTTGGGATTTTAAGAAATAAAAGTAAAAGCATTACTGGACTTCTTACTAAGATCAGTACATCGCTTTGTTTTCAGAATACAAAACAAAGGGTATAGTCCATAAGACAAGTTTCCCTGAGATTTGGTTTGCTCAGCAATTAACACCGGCTGTGGTTATAACAATGGAAGATGGCCACACTCCCAAGGACCTTCCGTGTAGCAAGGTACATGGACCCAAATTACTAGTGGACAACCAAAGCAATGGTTCAGGGATAATTGTAGCCATGACACGAAGGCCCTAACCATCGACAATTGCACCTGGAAGTCAATTCTTTTAGGTTGGCATGCTATGCCACAAATGGCCAGTGGCAACAATCCCCAATGTCACTTGGCAGCTTCATGGTGCAATGCCCGAGACAGAACCTGTCACTTGGTGTACCTTTCTCTTTGAAGGCCAAGTGAAGACACCCCTCTGAATGGATCATTTGCTACCTGCCCACCATTGCCCACAGATTGACCTCACCAAGGGGAATGTTGGTGTCCTTCAACAACCAGGAGACAAATTTAATGTCATTGGCAGAAGGATTAGATGGGCATAGATACTGAACTAGCCATATAAATACTGTGGCTACGAGAGGTCAGAGGCCAGGAACCATGTGACAAGTAACTCATATCCTGACTCCAAAGCTTGTCCACCATCTGCAAGGCACAAGTCAGGAGTGTGATGGAATACTCCACTTGTCTGGATGAGTGCAGCTCCCACAACACTCAAGAAGCTCGACACCATCCAGGACAAAGCAGCCCCGCTTGATTGGCACCCCATCCACAAACATTCACTCCCTCCACCACTGATAGTAGCAGCAGTGTGTACCATCTACAAGACGCACTGCAGGAATTCACCAAATCCCCTTCAAAGCACCTTCCAAACCTACAACCACCACCATCTAGAAGGACAAGGGCAGCAGACACATGGGAACACCACCACCTGGAAGTTGCCATCATTGTCACTCACCATCCCGAGTTGGAAATATATCAGCCATTCCTTCACTGTCATTGGGTCAAACTCCTGGAACTCCCTCCCTAACAGCACTGTGGGTGTATCTGTACCACAGGTACTGCAGCTGTTCAAGGCAGCTCACTACCACCCTCAAGGGCGACTAAGGATGGGTAATAAATGCTGGCCCAGCAAGCATAGCCCACATCCGATGAATGAATTTTTAGAAATTCATATGTGATGGGTACAGGCAGCAACTTTATACACATTTATTGGAAGTGGACATCGCTGGCTTGGTCAGCATTTATTGCCCATCCCTAATTGACCTTGTTCAGACATTAAGAGTCAACCACATTGCTGTGGATCTGGAGTCACATGTAGGCCAGATAAGGACAAGGACATCTGAAGGTCAGTGAACCAGATGGGACTTTACAACAAGAAAAATGGTCAGACGTGGGGTCTACTTTTTTTTTGCAAATTGAATTCAAATTTCACCATTGGGATTTGGACCTAGGTCCCAGAGCATTACCCTGGGTCTCTGGAATACCAGCCTGGTGACAATACCACTACACCACCACTTCCCCAAAAAGTGCACTTGGAAATCTGCGTGTCATGCTGTAACCCACAAGGCTAGGGACCAATCCCAGTTGGCACAGACATGGGCCAAATAGCTTCACTATGCTGCAAATCAAAACAAAAATTGCTTTTAAAGTTATCCAGGGTTTGGGAACGTGTGTATACCTAATCCAGTTTTACAGAAACATAACTACACAGTTAGCATAGAGAAACAAATTCCAAGGTAGCTGACTCCAGGATAAATTGCATAAGTTATTCATTTTAATAAATCAATTCCTCACAAGTGACAGACAGCTCTAACACAAAAGTCTTTGATGACCCACATACAAACCTGCATTTATGAAATCAGTATTTACAGGAAATTCTTCAACAGGAAAATGAAAAAAAGTGGATGACAAACAGGTTACATGCAGCAGTTAACAAAATGTTGAAGCTTTTTTTTTAATAAATACATTTTTTTTTTTTAAAATTCAACTGCAGTTAATCCCTTCACTAAAGCTACTTTGAAAAGTCAGATAACAGTCACTGTACACATTAATAATTATTTAAATTCTGAAGTTTCTCAAATAACCATAGTGACTTCAGTTATCAATTGGAAATAGACTGAAACGTTAAGCTGTGCGAATTTTGACACTCCCAATAGCATTCCTTTTGTGAAATAAAATGAGACTCACTCAGCTGTAATCTGTACAAGAAACAGCTTTGTTTACATTTTCAGCAAAAAAGAGTTTACTTGCATTGCTCAGAAATCACATCTTTCATTTCTTTTGCACACATTTGGCATTTCCTTATTGAATCCTGGCCTTTTACCCACCAACTCCCCCTGCAGTGACAAGTTTCTACTATCTCCTCCTGTTGGGAGAGGAAAACAAAGCAGTGCCGTCAATAGTCAGCCATTCTTCCAAAACATTGGCCTCAATTAGTGTTGATGTGCTTGAAACAAAGGTTCAATTTTTTTTAAAAATTGAAGTGTTGCTCGACAACCACACTGGACTCAGGTTTAAGTCAAAAATATCACGCCCATCATCTTTAAAAGTGGAGAGGCAGCAATTCAATCTACACTAGGGCTTCCAGAGACGGTCATTGGCTGTTTAATGATGGTGTTTACTATTACAACATCTACAAGAGCTATTGCTACTTTTAACATGGGAAGGATAGAAGAAATGATCCCCAATATTGCATCAACACTTGGATGTACAATACAGCTTAAACTTACAAAAGAAAACACATCTGGGTTATGTTGTTCATTCAGACAAAGAGGATCAGTCAATATGTTGCATTGACAACAGCTGGATGGTTGCAGTAATGTGCTTAGGCGAAACCTCACACCCAGCTAGCATGGTAGCTACCAGCTGCAGTGAAATACGAGTCATGTAGTGCCTAGCCTTCAATTTTGGCCCATGCCCATGTGGACTGCCAAGTAGAATTTCATCAGCAAGCCAATCTCATTTAGTTAGTTGTGACAGGTGAAGGTCTTGGGATGAAATGGCTATGTTTTGTACTTTCAGAAGAGAAGGTATTGTGCATTAACAATCTTGGACTGGCAGAGCATGGAATGCCTCTGCAACAACGTTACATTGCAGACTATGGAGGAAAATAGGGAATTAAGCCACGTCACCCACCAGAGGATACCAACGTTGGCCTTTGATACTGAAGTTGAGCTTTCCTCTCCCTTCATGTGTACCAAACACCATTAGATTGTTGGGCCTCAAACAATGTTATTCACCCTTCAGTACATCCTCCATTTTCCTCTGAACACGGCAGGCATCGTCCGTAAACTTCTGCAGCATGGTATCCAACAAGCGGATGGTGGAAGCCCCAGACAGCTTCCCTCCAGGCAGGGCCTCGAGGAAGGGAACCCACTTCACGTAGCTGTGGGGGACCGACACGTTTATCTCCGTCCATTTCAGCAGCTCCTCCGAGACGCCCTTCTCCGTCAGCATCTTTGCCATCGTGGTCTGGATCTCATCCGAGAGGACAAAGGTCGGCCGGCGAATCAGCTTGGCCCTTTTCCTCAAGGCCGGGTAGTCCAGCTCTAACAGGACGCGGTAAAGCCGGATCTCGTTGTAGAGAAAGTGGACATTGGCCTGGTAAGGCAGCTGCTCGACCGGGATGGGGTTGATGAGGCAGCTGTAGATCGCCGACACCGGAATGAACTCCCTCAGAGAGTCCTTCAGCTCCATCTTGTTGGCCAGGTAGTGCAGGGAGAGCAGCAGGGCGTGTTTCTGGAGTGGGGGAGAGGAATTTCTCTGCAGAGCCTGGACGCACTCCAGAAAGTCGAACCTGTCAACCTGGTGGCAGGAGACACAGAAGAAGTGAGCAATCGCGTATTCAATGTCCAGGTTTGCAAAGTGGTCGGCGGTGAAAACATTCAGGACGTCCTCAACGAACTCCTTCTCCCTGTAGCCGGGAGGGCCCAAGTCAATCTTGGTGCGGATGAGGTAGAACTGCTTGCCAACCCGCCTGAGCTCGCTGGCAAGGGCTGCGACCTTCCACGTGAACCACGTAGATGACAGGATGAAGAAGCCGACGTACTTGTCGATCTCCACCGCCTTCAGGTAGTCGCCCGACGAGGCCGGGTCCCCGAACGCTGGGCAGCTCCCAGAACACGGAGCTGGGGTTCCCCGGCCGGCTGTAAGGCGCCGGCTTTGTCACCTGTTGGGCGGGGCCGGTGGGTGCCGCGCCATCTTCGCCATCTTTGAAACCCATGACTGAATTAATGAAAGCAGACTTCCCCGCTCTCGGGGTCCCGGTGACCGCCACATGAACCGTCACGCTTTCCAATCTGCTCCTCTCAGCTTTCACCAAAGATGCCACTTCGGATATCCCGCCACGGCTCATGGCATCTGAAAATCTTCCTATTATCCCCGCAATTTCCAAATCCATGTTCGTAAACTGAGAGAAAAATAAACCAGAGTTAGAATCTAATCTACAGCGTAGAACAAAGAATGAACGCACCGATGATCTCCAAGAGTCCTCCTTCCGTTTCTTAGACCCACAAACAACACGTGGGAGGAGAGAGGGAGTGGAGGTGCCACAAAATGGATGGCACTAGTAATCCAGAGACACAGGGCAATGCTGTATGGGCCCGGGTTGGTGGAATTAGAATTCCATAAAAATCTGGAACTAAAAATCTATTGACGGCCACGGACCGATCTGGTTCACTAATGCCCTTTCGGGAAGGAAATCTGCCGCTGTCCTTACCTGGTCTGGCCTACATGCCGTTAATTCTGACACCCACGCCCCATGAATGAAGAAGAAGATTTAACTCAATGCCAACTGAGGGAAGTCACCTTTTTCTCAGGCCTTGAGGAAACAGACAGGTCACTTTGTAAAGATGGAGGCCTGATTTTAATCTCTTGAGTGACAAATCTTGTTGTTGTATCTAGCAGACTAGCACGCAAGGAGGCCATTCGATCTGTCAACTGAGCAATTCAACTAGTGCCATTCCCCTGTAGTCCTGCATATTCTGCTGTCCTGTAGCCAAGATCTCACTATTTTTATAAAACTTAAATGGCTAAGTTACTTACTTAAAAAAACTGAATAAAGGCTTTCAAATGACTGGAGCCATTGCTGGCCGACTCAAACAAAAAGTAACTTCCTGGCACTCCGAACAGCTGCCACTTCGTTATCCCTGAAGAGATGCCAATGATTGTTGTGACTGCAAAGATCAAATCCAAGGGAATTGTACAAAGACCAATTACATTTCTGAGGCCAAGGCCTGGCCAACAGAGAAGACCAGTCTGATAGTTCAAAGGACCCCAAAACCTCTTGGAATGATTAAAGGTTGAAACATTAACCATCAAGAATCCAGACTAAGGAATATATATAAATCCTTTGTCCGAACCAAAGTGGAGAAGTGGGAGTAATATCACATGATTTCCCCAGCATCCTAGCTGGGAGAACCAGTTACCCTGCCTTGTGGAACTGCGAAGCAGATTGCTATCTTCCATAGAGCAAGTGGCAGCAGAGCCAGGACTCTGTCCAATTTTAAATGGCCCGAGCCCCCCATCTACACTGTTTCTACCAAAACTTACTGCACCAGCGCCTACAAGACTAATTCATCTCATCTAGAAGTTCTGCGCACTGGAAAAAAGTGAATTATCCAGGATTAGTCTTCAACCTGCTGACTCTGAAAGGAATATTTCATTGGACCTTTGATTCTGGAGTCCAGTGAAATAATTTTTATTTTCTGTGGTCTTTGCCCTGTACTTCTTCCTTTATCTCTCTTTTGTATGAATGTAAAAGTGGGGGTGTGGGGTGGGGTGGGGCGGGGGTGATGTGGTGTGGCAAACCCCCCTTCCTGCTTTGTACGTGTAAAATAAACTATTCCTCCGATTCTACCCTCGAGTTTGCTGTGGAGTGGTTAATAAAAATTGGATCACATCAAAACTGAGGCTTGGGGAAAAAAAGCCCCACTTTTGAAATCATTCATCCATTTCCACCCCCCCACCCCCACCCCCCAACCCCTCGCGGGCATCACACTCGCAGTGTTAAGAAATAAAAATGTTCTTCACACTTCTCCTCCTCTTCCACCCCCTCCCCCCGCCCCACACACCCCGTCTCTTAGCTAAAATCTGTGTTCCTAGTCCTTGGTATAATCAGTATCAGCTTTTCCTCGTACAGGTAAAACGTGGAGAAGCTGGGATTGCTCTCTTGAGAATCGAGAAGCTTAAGAGGACATTGAAGTTCTTAAAAAAAATCACAAACCGTTCAATGGCAGCAGAGTTAGATTTTAAACGGGGGTTGCTGAAAAAACCGTAGCAACACGAGAAAGTTTTTTTTAAAAACGGTTGTGAAATGATGGCAGTAGCAGATTCTAAAATGAATTTTCCTATTTGTGGAACTTAAAGGCTACAGGGAACACCGCAAGTGCAGAACTAATCAGACAAGAGTCAGTACATGCAGGATGGGCTGAATGGCCTCCCCGTGCTGTACAAATGCAGAAACTGTTTAGCCTGCAGATGGTCAACCGTAATGGTCTAGCATTCAGCTGGACGGCAGTGTAAATAAACGCAGAATTAATTACATCTATTGGAGGCAAGTCCCATATGTAAGAAGTCAACCAAACCCATTTCTACTCGGATGTAGAGAGGACAACCGCAAGGCACAGGGCCCTCTATGACCAGTGGTCTATGTTAGTGTGCGGGTAAATCATTTCTTCAAAAGATCTCAAGCAGGCTATCAGGGTCACTGACCAGGGGAAGTCAATTCTGACAGCATAGAACTGAACAAACCACTCAAATTCAACCTTTTGATTTGCACATCAATCCAAGAAATACTATAATACAATGCCAAAAGTATCTTTACAGTGCAAGAGGACAACACTTGGCCCGTTGTGTCTGCACTGGCTCTCTGAAAGAGCATTCTGCCTAGTCCCACTCCTCTGCCTTATCCCTGTAACCTCGCACACTTTTCAGGGAGCAATCCAATTTCCCTTTGAATAGCTCGGTTGAACCTGCCTCCACTACTCTTTCAGGAAGTTCGTTCCAGACCAAACTCTGGGTGAAAAAATTTTCCTCACATCACATTTACTGCTTTTCCCACAATTATTTTGAATCTGTACCCTCTAGTTCTTGATGTTCTCTTGAGTGGCAACAGTTTCTCACTATTTACCCTGTCCATACCCCTCAGGATCTTGAATCTCTCTTATCTAGTCTCTTGTCAGCCTTATTTTCTCCAAAAGAGTCCCAGCTTATCCTTATAGCTACAGTTCTTTATCCCAGGAATCATTGACAATCTAGAGAACATATCAATCAATATTTTCTTTGGAACATAGGGAAACCCAATACAACCCCTCCTGCCCACACCAGTGGTAATGCTCCAGTCAAGCCTCCTCTCACTTAACTCAGTATACCTCTCTATTCCCATTTCCCTAATGTATTTAAAAGGGGGAAGATGGATAAATACATGTACACTAAATACCTCAACTACTCCTTGTGGGAGCGAGTTCCACATTCTCCTCCACTCTCTGGGTAAAGAAGTTCCTCTTGAATTCCCCACTGGATTTATTAGTGACAATCTTATACTGATGATCCCTAAATCTGGTCTCCCCCATAAATGGAAACCTATTATAATCACATTCATATGTTTAAAGACCCCAGTCAGCATATAAAAGCTAAGTACTAGGGAACATGATTGGGTGATTCTCAAAAAAACAAGCCAGAATATCCAATTTAGAACAAAGTCAGATTTTTCACTGTAAAATAATGTAACATTACAACTCAGTCAGAACTCTAGACTAGCAACTCAAATTAATGAGCATCGTTATTTGTCAGGAAAATCAATAGCATTTCAAATCAAATTAATTGTGCAAAGCTGCTCAATGGCCTGGTCAATCTATCACTGCAGTGCTTAGCACATTTAGATTTAACATATATCTCCAACAAGACAGCATTATTCAACTGAGAGATTACATCGTGCTAAAAAGGGACTGGAAATTAATTACAGACACCAAACATTCACTTTCCCTCTCCCACAAACCATTTCTATCTCAATTTCGAATCAGTTTTCTGGTTTAGGCTGGAGGCCAACAGCTCCAACGAACATTAGTCGTATTAAAAGGAGGATCGACTCTGCACTACTAGTCACAATTACAAGACAAACAGGTAGCTCTTTCAAATAAACCAACACAAATTGCCTTCGTCCTCTTGGACATGTTATTCCATGAATCATTCACTAAGAAACTTTAATGGTTTTGGAAAAGTCTCTGAGCTCACTGAAAACATTCAGAGCCACCCTAATTTGTTTAGTGGAAGGACAGACAAGGAGCTGCTCAGCAATTCAAATTTCCAAAAACGCAAAGGGAACGTTGCTTCAAGAGCTTTTAGGTTCCTCACTCATCACAGAAGTAACAAGCATGCTAAAACGGATAATAGTGCTCTGACAAAGATGAGGGGAGCAATAGGTTTTTTCCTCAATAGTTCACACAAACTGTTACCAGCCATTTTAATTCTCTACCTTACTCTCACTTCAACCTGTCCTCAGCCTGCTCCACTATTCCAGTGAAGCCCAAGGAACAGCACTTCATCTCTCGAATCAGACACTACCTATAGCCTTCAAAGTTCAACAATTTCAGACTAATCTCTGCCCCCATTTTTTTTCCTTTGCCAGTTTCATTTTTACTTTTTTTTTTAAAGCATTCAGACAACAGCTGCTCTTAAAAATTCTGCCATTCACACCTATAGACACATTTTGCTTCTTTACTTATCCCAAAACTAATTCCCTTGACACCACACGATGAAACCTCTCATCCTTCAATCACTTGCATTTCAATTTTGAAAGCAATCATCTCCACTTGCTGAAAATCTATTCCATTTCTATCTTTACTCAGTTCTGATAAGAGGTCCTCAGCCTGAAACATTAACTCTACTTGCTTTTCTTCTTTCTCCCCACAGATAGTGCCCAGCCTGCTGATTGCTCCCAACATTTCCTGTTTGTCTTCAACTGAAGGCCCATCATCCACTTACCTGGCTGAATATCCTTCACTAACCATCCAATCACATAACTCTGCCAAATGCTCCCACAGCTTTTATATAATGCTAATTGATCTCTTCTGACTACTTAACTGAAGCACCTATGTCAATTTGAAAAAGGTGCAGCCCAGTTTCCATTGACTCATTGTCGCCTCTCAGAATATTTATTATGTAACATCTCCACCATCTGATTGAGCCAATTATTGGTTAATGGAAGCAAAGGGGCATCCAAAGCGACTAACTTGACTCAGAAACCAGCTGTGAAATGTTGCATCCACTTAGACATGATAATGGTCAAGTAAAATGGCCACCCCCTTGGGACACGACAGTTAAATAGTAGTCTGGGTGCAAGGGGTAGTAATCTCGCCCCCGAATCAAAAGGTTGTAGATTTGTAGTCCCATTCCAAAGACGTGGGCACAACATCAAGTCTCACACTCCACAGTGCCAGTACTGAGAGTGTGCTGCCCTGTCAGAGGGCCAGTACTGAGAGAGTGCTGCTCTGTCAGAGGGTCAGTATTGAAGATGATCTGCATTGTCAGAGGCTCAGTACTGAGGGAGCGCTGTACTGTCAGAGGGTCAGAAATGAGGAGCGCTGCATTGTCGGAGGGTCAGTACTGAGACAGTGCTGCAGTGTTGGAGCGGGGATCAGTACAGAGGGTGTACTGCCTCTTAGAGGGTAAGCACTGAAGGCAAGATGTACTGACGGTGTGCTGCACTGTTAGGGGTGGGGAGGGTGAGTACTGAGGCAGCGCCGCCCTGTCGGAGGGTCAGTACTGAGGGAGTGCTGCACTGTCGGAGGGTCAATGCTGAGAGAGTGCTGCACTGTTGGACGGTCAGTACTGAGGGAGTGCTACACTGTCAGAGGGTGAGTACTGAAGGAATGCTAGACTGTTGGAGGGTCAGTACTGAGGGAGCGCTGCACTGTCAGAGGATGAGTACTGAGGGAATGCTGCACTGTTGGAGGGTCAGTATTGAGGGAGCGCAGTACTGTCAGAGGGTCAGTACTAAGCGAGTGCAGCACTGTCAGAGGGTAAGTACCGAGGGAGTGCTGCCCTGTCGGAGGGTCAGTACCGAGGGAGTGCTGCCCTGTCGGAGGGTCAGTACTGAGGGAGTGCTGCCCTGTCGGAGGGTCAGTACTGAGGGAGTGCTGCCCTGTCGGAGGGTCAGTACTGAGGGAGTGCTGCCCTGTCGGAGGGTCAGTACTGAGGGAGTGCTGCCCTGTCGGAGGGTCAGTACTGAGGGAATGTTGCCCTGTCGGAGGGTCAGTACTGAGGGAATGCTGCCCTGTCGGAGGGTCAGTACTGAGGGAGTGCTGCCCTGACGGAGGGTCAGTATTGAGGGAGTGCTGCACTGTCAGAGGATGAGTCCTGAGGGAATGCTGCACTGTCGGAGGGATGACATTCGGATGACACATTAAACTGAGGCCCTGTCTTCTCCAGTTGGCATTTAGCAGCTAATTCTCTTCAACTGAATTGCTTGTTACCTTTGATGTGCTCTATGCAAACCACCTTCCTGTGGAACTAAGAAATTATTGGGATGGATCAATGATTACTGGCCATCTTCTAGTTGTCTCTATCAATGTATGACGTTTAATACCCCAATCCTCTAGACATGCTTACACAGGGCTAGGAATTGGTATGGTTAAAATTAAAAACTTAAAAAAAAACTTAAAGATAGTTTGTCCTGTTGTAAAATTGTTTTTTTCATTCTTTCATTTATTGCCCATTCCTAATTGCCCCTTGAGAAGGTGGTGGTGAGCTGCCGTCTTGAACAGCTGCAGACCCTGTGGTGGAGGTACACCCACAGTGCTGTTAGGGAGGGAGTTCCAGCGATAGTGAAGGAACGGCGATATACTTCCAAGTCAGGATAGTATGTGACGTGGAGGAGAACTTCCAGGTGGTGGTGTTCCCATTTATCTGCTGCCCTTGTCCTTCATGGCGGTGCAGGTTGAAGGTTTGGGACGTACTGTCAAAGGATCCTTGGTGAGTTGCTGCAGTGCATCTTGTAGATGGGGCACACTGCTGCCATTGTGCGTCGGTGGTGGAGGGAGTGAATGTTTGTGGATGTGGTGCCAATCAAGTGGGCTGCTTTGTCCTGGATTGTGTCGAGCTTCTTGTGTGTTCTGGGAGCTACACTCATACAGGCAAGTGAAGAGTATTCCATCACATTCCTTACTTGTGCCTTGTAGATGGTGGACAGGCTTTGGGAAGTCAGGAGGTGAGTTATTCACCTCAGAATTCCCAGTCTGTAGCTCTTGTAGCTCTAGTATTTTATATGGCTCGTCCAGTTCAGTTTCTGGCCAATGGTAACCTCCCAGGGTGTTGATAGTGGGGGTTTCAGTGATGGTAATTTCATTAAACATCAAGGGGAGATGGTTAGATTCTCTCTTGTTGGCAATTGTCATTGCCTGGCACTTAACAATTCACGAATGTTACTTAAAGAAATGGTTCAAATTGTTCATCCCCCAAGATGCTCCTGAGTTTAGTGTGTCACTGTACAATTTAGCTGAGTGCACTGCTAAGGTTATACTGAACGGCGAAGTTTAATCAGTCAGACAATAGATTATTAGGCAAGAAGGGGCCATCATGGAGCAGAAGGGCCTGCTCCGCCATTCAATAAGATCGTAGCTGATCTTCTACCTCACTCCACTTCCTCGCCTGACATATCCCCACATCCCTTAATATCCAAAAACGTATCAATCTCAGTCTTGAATATACTCAACGTCTGAGCATCCACAATTTTTTAGGGCAGGGAATTCTAAAGGTTCACAATGCTCTGAGCGAAGAAGTTTCTCCTCATCTCAGTCCAAAATTGCAAACCCTTTATCCTGAGGCTGCGCCGGCCCGCCCACCTACCACCCTACCACCCACCCACCACTCACCACCCACCACCCCGCCCCCGCCCCCGTTCTGCCTCTCCAGCCAAGGTGGAAATCCGGACTTGGAAATATATCGCCGTTCCGTCACTGTCGCTGGGTCAAAATCCTCGAACTCCCTCCCTAACAGCACCGTGGGTGTACCTACACCACATGGACTGCAGCGGTTCAAGAAGGCAGCTCAACACCACCTTCTCAAGGGGCGATTAGGGATGGACAATAAATGTTGGCCCAGCCAACGATGCCCACATCCTGTGAACGGTTTTTTTTAAAACAGTGATCGCTTCTTGCCTCAAATTCTAACAGAATAATTGCGTATATATTGCGTCAGGATAATTGCGTATATTTCTCAGTATATTAACTGCTTCGAGGCATTTTGTCTGTCAAAGAGTGGATTAAGGAGAAGAAGAGGCTTGTGTTGCCATTAAATTAGAGCACAGAAGATGGCCATTTGGCCCATTGTGACTGTGCTGGCTCTCTGAAAGAACAGTCATGCAAGTTCTGGTACAATCACGTTGCTTTTATATTCTGTGCCTCCATTTCTAAACTCAAGGAACCCATATGCTTTTATTAGCACCTTATCAACTCTGTTGAGTTGAACAGTAGCCTTGTGGTCATGTTACTGGACTAATAATCAGGAGACGTGAGCTCAAATCCCACCGTGGCTGGAAGGAATTTAAATTAGGTTCATTAAATAAATTTGGAATTAAAAGTGAGTAACAGTGATCATGATTCTTGTTGTAAAAACCCATCTGGTTCACTAATGCCCTTTAGGGAAGGAAATCTGCCATCCTTACCCGGTCTGGCCTGCATGTGATTCCAGAACCACAGCAATGTGGTTGACTCCTAGCTGCCCTCTGCAATGGCCCAGCAAGCCACTCAGTGGTATTCAAGAAGGCAAATCCCCATCGTCTTCTCAAGGGGAAATGAGGGAAGGGCAATAAATGCCAGCCATGAATGAACGGAAAATAAGGGACCTGCCACCTTTAGGTTTGGCCTAATGCCTCTCTGCTCATCTCCACATGACCCATACGTTACATTTCGTGGTGGCGCAATGATCAAGGGTTGCATTTAATTCTGAGGATATTAGCTTGGGTGCCAGGAAGTGGGAACTTCAGTAAGGAACGCAACAACTAAACTCAGAGTAGGTGGCGATGGAAGGTGTTTAGGTGTAGAGAGACTGTATGTAAACTACATAACATTGTGGTGTGAGCACTCATCCTTTTATTGTCGTGTTCAAAAGGTGCCAGTGTGTGGTGCACTCATGTTCCTCCATCTTTGGCAGGAAGGGATCATTCTGGCTTCCTGTTATGGTGTGGTGAAGACAGCAGAGACAAGGTGTTTTCTAGTCTGGGATCCTTAAAAGCCCGTGACTCTCGTGTGGAGACATCAGTTGCAAGTTTCATGGTCTGGTCCGCTTGGCTCTAAGTCCCTGTTCCAGAGTCAGTCCCTGTTCCAGAGTCAGTCCCTGTTCCAGCTTCAGCAGTGCAAGATCTTCATGATGGCTTTGCAGAACTCCACGTTGAAGGTTGTGCAGATGATGGGGTTGATGACGTAACCCAGCCAGGCGCAGGCGCTGTAGAGCACTGGCGGGATGTAGCACGTCTGGCAGTGGACGTTCAGGATGTGAGTGATGAAAAACGGCAGCCAGCAGATGATGAAGACGCCTGCCAATCCGGCAGAGAGAGAGAGAGAGGAAAAGAGTCGTCAATGCACGTGTGGGCCACTTGTCATCGCAACACAGTGACTCACGAAAGGGTTCCTACCCCACTCAGAGCTCCTCAACCATATGGCAACAGGGCTCCATTAATTACTTATAGTTGCTAGTTCTTTGCTAAAATTCACATTACATCCCTGGCACACGAACTTACAAATTTGGTATCATCGGTATAGAATCCAATCCTAGAACATAGCGATTTCATACAACTTAGCCTATTTTTCTAGATCATTGTAACACTATAGGACTCAGACTAATCTACTGGGAGTATGATAACACTATACACAGCCAATTAGTCTAGATCATTACATTTACGTGCAGCTTGGCCTACTGCTCTAGAACTTTGCAGTCTGGTGGAATGCAGCCTATTGTTCGAGATCACAGCAAAACCCAAGAACTTGGACTGTTGATCTAAGTCATTGTGCTACAATGCAACTTAACCTATGGTTCTAGATCATTGTGCCACAAGGAAACTTTGCCTATTTTGCTAGATCATTTCAAGACTATGGAAGTTAGCCCACAGTTATAGAGCATGTAATTTATCCTACAGCCCTAGATCATTTCAAGATCCATGGAACCTATGCTGTTCTTATAAATAATTGAGACACAATGGAATCTCGTTTATTGTTCTAGGTGGTTGTAACTACATTGAACTCGGTCTGTTGTTCTAGATCATTGTAAGAACAGATAGACTTCGCCTATTCTAGATCATGTTGACACAATGGCACCTAAAACAGTGTTCGAGACCACCGAGGCTGTGGATCTTGGGCTATTGTTCTAAATCATTGTGTCTCGGTGGAACATAGTCTATGGTTCTAGTTTGTTCTAGACTCACCTCAGACAACCGCCAACATCTGTGTTGCTTTCTTCTCCTTCTGGTGGGACAGTTTGCTTTCGCTGCTGATTTGGCAACTGGCACCTGTTTCTCGTCCAACACCCTCTGCACCTCAAAAGCACTCCGCCTGAAGAAACTTGCTTGGCCATCGCACTCGGGGTCCCCGGATGCCTCGATGGAGGAAGGGGCCTTCCATTTACCAGCCATCAGGCAGGATCCGGAAGTGGTCCCAAGCTGGAAAGCCAGCATAGTTCCTGTTGGCCTTGACCTCTCGGGATGCCCCACAAAGCAGACTCCCTCAGATTATTCAGAGCAAGGGATTGCTTCTCGTACCAGTGTCTAGGATGCCAAAATGAAGAGAAAATGGGTGTTACTAACAGCCAGCAGCACAGACCAGAGCACACACAAATCACAGGAGAGGACAAGGAAGGGAATAACAAAAGGCCCTTGGTTCCAAGTCACCATTTTGTACATGGGGTGTGGGCAGTTAACTTGTTCACAGAATCATACTGCACAGGAGAAGGCCATTAAGCCCATCGAGCCTCTGCTGGCTCTTTGAAAGAGCTTTCCAATCACACTTCCGCCCGCTCTTTGCCTAACAGCCCAGCAAATTTTTCCCCTTCAACTATCTATGCAGTTCCCCTTTTGAAAGTTCCTACTGAACCTGCTTCCACCGCCCTTTCAGGCAGCGCCTTCCAGATCACAGAAACTCACTGTGTAAAAAGAAAAAACATTCTCCTCATCTCCCCCTCTTTCTTTCACTGATTCTCTTCAATCTGTGTCCCTCTGGTTTCCGACCCTCCTGACACAGGAAACAGTTTATCCTTATTTACTCTATCCAAACCCCTCATGATTTCACCCATCTCGATTAAATCCCTCTCTTAACCTTCTCTGCTCTAAGAAGAACAATCCCAACTTCTCCAATCTCCCCGTGGAAGTGAAAGGAATTGGGGTTCTGTGCGATGGGAATGGATCGATCTATTGACATTCTGCGCAATAGGAGTGAAGGAGAAGGGGCTTGTTCCATTGGGATTGTGTACAACGGGAGTGAGTGGGAAGAGGTTTGGATCCATTGCGATTCCGTGCGATAGCAGCGAGTGGGAAGAGAGTTGATCAATGACCATTGCAATGAATGGTGACCTTAGTGACAAGTGGGAATTTCGGCCACTCAAATTGAACTGGGAAATTGTCAATCAGCTCCGAGGATTCTGATGTCTCCAAATGAGGCCTCACCAATTTCTTTTTACTCACACTGGTGCTCCCGTTTGATTGGACCATTAAAGTGCAAAGTTTGACATCTTCCGGGTGTGTGCACTTATTCTGAAACTAAATAAAACATAAAATGGAATTATCGACCCTGGGAACAGTGTAGGCACGAACATGGATACAAATACTTCATATTGGCCATAAAGAAAATTCATTGTTTACAATTTGAATTGAGAGATTATCCATTAAATAGGGCAAAAATCCTTTCAAAATTGCTGACTTAAGTATTGCATTTTTAAAAAATTTATTCGTTCATGGGATGTGGGCTTCGGCGGCTGGGCCAGCATTTGTTGCCCATACCTAATTGCCCCTTGAGAAGGTGGGGGTGAGCTGCCTTCTTGAACCGTTGCAGTCCATGAGGTGTAGGTGCAGCCACATTGCTGTTAGGGAGGGAGTTCCAGGATTTTGACCCAGCGACAGTGAAGGAACGGCCGATGTATTTCCAAGTCAGGATAGTGAGTGACTTGGTGAGGAACCTCCAGGTGGTGGTGTTCCCACCTATCTTCTACCCTTGTCCTTCTAGATGGTCATGGTCGTGGGTTTGGGAGGTGCTATCTAAGGAGGCTTGGTGAGTTGCTGCAGTGCGTCTTGTAGATGGTACACTCTGCTGCCACTGTGCGTCGGTGGTGGAGGGAGTGAATGTTTCAGGTGGAATATGATTGTGTGAAACATACAGTAATATTGCACAAAGAAATTTCACTCTAAAAAGCATGTTTTTTAAATAATAAAGCAAGATACTGTCCCCTTCAAACACTCCCAGGACAGGTACAGCACGGGGTTAGATACAGAGTAAAGCTCCCTCCACACTGTCCCCACCAAACACTCCCAGGACAGGTACAGCACGGGGTTAGATACAGAGTAAAGCTCCCTCTACACTGTCCACATCAAACACTCCCAGGGCAGGTACTACATGGGGTTAGATGTACATTTCCCTCTATACCTGCCAATCTGCAGCCTCTTACAAATGACCAACATCCTATACTTGTGGTGACATCACTTCCTCAGTCATCCTGTATCCTCCCTTAAATGGCAGGTTGAAAGCAACTCTGCATCATGACAGCGTGTCTGATACAAAATGGATCGAAGCCACTCTAACCCATGTCGAATTGAACCCGTGCAGCCTCTACGCAAAGCAAACTTGGGCAGGATTTAATTGCAGTGTCTAGAGGTTAAAGGTCAGTCACTTACACCACGCCCAGTACGCACATCCCCTCATTTTAATATTTGAGCTTGTTATTTACTCTTTCGGCCTTTATGGGCGGTTGGGTTTCATGCTCCATGGCAACGCTGATCCTCTTAGCTGCCCTGTGCTTCCTCCTCCATTTCAGCATGGCATAGATCTGGACGTAAACTAACAGCGTCACGATGAAGGGAACGTAAGAAGAATCTAAGATGAAAGAAGTGTTCATGATGGCACAGATGGTCTCTTCCCTTTTATCTGGAAGAGGACAGAGCACATTCCTGGTCTCTATAATTGCAAAAACTGTCATTGAGCACTGGGGAAGGTGTAACTAAAGGTTCACAAAGATGGCACTCGAATTACGAGCTGATAACTATCAGGCAAGACTGAACAGGCTGGGACTCTTTCCTCTAGAAAAGAGAAGGCTGAGGGGTGACCTGATAGAAGCCTTTAAAACTATGAAAGAGTTTTGACAGGGTGAACCTAGAGAAGTTGTTTCCATTTTTGGGGTGGGGTGGGATGGGGGAGGGTAAGGCTGATGGAAGACCAGAACTAGACGGCCATCAATATAAGATAATCACTAGTGTTTTATGTGCCTGCATGCCACTGTAATGTAAAGGTACACGGCAGAGTAAGGGTTAGAGAGGGACTGGAGAATAGCACCACCCACGGTATGATGTATAAAGTCACATGGTAACAGACTGAGAGAACAGTCTAGAGAGAACACTCTGGAACCAGCCTGCATGGAGGTAGCAGCGCCATGCATGACAGTAACCTGAGATCTGTAAGTAGATAAAGAGTTCATGTTTAAATCTACAAGTCTCAAGGTTGCATCGTTGAGACACCACTGCGCACCATAATACAATATGGTTGGCAGTGGTGGGATACCAGCACTATCAGTATAGGGCAACAACTAGTAAATCCAATGGGGAATTCAGGAGAAACTTCTTCACCCAGAGAGTGGGGAAAATGTGGAACACACTCCCACAGGGAGTGGTTGAGGTTAATAATATCGATGTATTTAATGGGGAAGTTGGATAAACACATGAGGGAGAAAGGTATAGAAGGAAATGGTGATAGGGGAGATAAAGAGGGTGTGGGAGTGGGCTTATGTGGAGTATAAATTCTCCTCCTCCCCACCTCTGGTTGTTTTCCCGACTCTCTTCAATCTGTGGTCCTCTGGTTACCGACCCTCCTGCAATTGGAAACACTTTCTCCTTATTTACTTTGTCAAAACCTCTCATGATTTTGCATGCCTCAATTAAATCCCCCCCTGAACCTTCTCTGCTCTAAGGAGAACAATCCCAGCTGATCTGGTCTCTCCATATAACTGAATTCCCCAATCCTTGGGACTGCTGTGAGAATTCTCATGCCCCTCCCTTACTATAGAAGGAGACAATAGAGGAATAAAAGATGAAAGAAGGGTTCTTGATGGGCACAGCTTACCAGGGTGGTTTTTTAGCCCGAAGAGCAGCGGGCATGAGATGGCGAAGGACAGCATCCAGACCATGGTTATCATCAACGTGACTCTCCGCTTGGATATTGTAGAGCATTGGCGTGGCACCCGCTGTATACCTGCAAGGGGTGTACAAGAAACAGGTTAGAGCTGTTAATGAACCGGATGGTCTTTAAAAAGCTCCAAAATAGGTGGTGAGTGAAGCAGGGAAGTAAGTTCAATAGGTCAAATGGCGTACTCCTGTAGCCATGACAACCAAGGGAGGTTGAGGATGAGGATCCATTAATCCAATCGGAAAAAGGTACACAATACTCCCAAGAACTAGCAAACAACCAGACAAATCGGAGCAGGAGGCGGCCATTCGGCCTCTCGAGCCTGTCCCACCCATTCAATAAGATCATGGATGATGTTCTACTTCAACTCCACTTTCCCACCCTCAGTGCCCAAAAATCTATCAATCTGAGTCTTGAGTATACCCAATGATGCAGCATCCATAGCTCTCTGGGGTAGATAATTCCAAAGATTCCCAATCCTCTGAGTGAAGAAATTTCTCCTCATCTCAGTCCAAAATGGCTGACCTCTTATCCTAAGACTCTGACCCCCACCATTGTTCCAGACTACCCAGCCAGGGGAGAGGGTGGGGGTTAACAGACTCCCAGAATCGACCCTGTTAAACCCCTGAAGAATTTTGTACATTTCAATTAGATTACCTCTCATTCTTCTAAACTCCAGAGAATATAGGGCCATTCTACTCAATCTCCCCTCATAGGACATCCCTCTCATCCCAGGAATCAGTTTAGTTAGAGTTAGGGATGGGGTTAGGGAGTTAAGGATGGGGTTAAGGAGTTAGGGTTAGGAGTAGGGAGTTAGGGATGGAGTTAGGTTAGGGGTAGTGAGTTAGGCGTGGGGTTTGGGGAGTTAGGGATGAGGTAGGGAGTTAGGGATGGGGTTAGGGCTGGAGTTGGGAGTTGGGATGGGGTTGGAGAGTTAGGGATGGGGTTAGGGAGTTAGGATTAGGGATAGGGAGTTAGGGATGGGGTGAGGGAGTTAGGGTTGGGTTTGAGGTTAGGGATCCAGAACTGTGCACAATATTCGGGTGTAGTCTCACCAAAGATCTATATAATTATTTTAAGATTTCTTTACTTATATATGCCAATCCGTTTGCAATGAAAGCGAACATGCCATTTACCTTTCGAGTTCCTTGCTGTACCTACATGCTGACTTTCTATAATTCGTGTACAAGGACACCCAGGTCCCTCTGCACACCAATATTTCCCAGTTTCCCACCATTTCCAACCAGGATCACAAGCGGGACAGCCGCTCCCATGGGAGGGTCCCATTCTCTATCGAGCTGCAGGAAGGAAGGGGCGAACCTTGTCAATGCACATCTGGAGAACTTGGAGTCATGAAAGGGCCTCTCGCTGGCCGTTGGGTCTCGCTGGCCCCACTCCTCCCAAAACTAGGGAGCCCAGGGAAAGTAATGGAGGAAGGAGGGAGGGTGGTGGGTAAAAGCCTGAGGAGGGAGGTGGGGGCGGGGGACGGTGAAGAGAGGGAGGAAGAGTCTAACTCCCCTTGTACAGCCCAGAGGGCACTCCACTGACAATGGCACACGTGTGTCATGTACCCCACTGGAGCCCTGATGTGTATGAATTCAGATGGACACATCACAAATTATGAATAAGGAGCACGAGTAGGCCACTCGGCCCCTTGAGCCTGTTCTGCCATTCAATAAGATCTTGGCTGACCTGATTGTAACCTCAACCCCACATTCCTGCCTACCCCGATAACCTTTCAACCCCTTGTTAACGAAGAACCTATCGAGCTCTGCCTTAGAAATATTCAAAGACTCTGCATCTACTGCCTTTTGAGGAAGAGAGTTCCAAAGACTCACGACCCTCTGAGAGAAAATAGTTCTCCTCATCGCTGTCTTAAATGAGCGACCCCTTATTTTTAAACAGTGACCCCTCGTTCTAGATTCTCCCACAAGAGGAAACATCCTCTCCACATCCACCCTGTCAAGACCCCTCGGGATCTTAAATGTTTCAATCAAGTCACCTCTTACTCATCTAAATTCCAGTGGATACGAGCCTAACCTGTCCAACCTTTCCTCATAAGACAATCCACACATTCTTTGTATTAGCCTGGTAAACATCTTCTGAACTGCTTCTAACGCATTGACACCTTTCCTTAAATAAGGTGACCAATACTGTACACAGTACTCCAGATACGGTCTCACCAGTGCCCCGTAGAACTGAAGCATAACCTCCCTACAATCAATTCTCCTCGCAATAAACGATAACATTCTATTAGCCTTCCTAATTACTTGATGTAAAGGCTATTAGCCTTTTGTGATTCATGCACTAGGACACCCAGATCCCTTTGCATCTCAGAGCTCTGCAATCTCTCACCATTTAGATAATATGCCTATTTTTTTATTCTTCCTGTCACAGCCCCGCCACCCGGTGCCAAAAGGGCTGGAGAAGCAAGTTGTCCGCTATCATTTTAAGTCTGTTGCTGTGCACTTTACGCCAGGTGGAGTGAAATTAAACCCCTTTTCCTCATCATCTCAGGACTTCACAGCACCGAAGAAGGCTATTCTTCATCTATTCTGCATTTCCTACACTGCCAAAATCCGCGAGGTTATAACTCTCGGGAAAGACTGAACAGGCTGGGGCTCTTTTCTCTAGAAATGAGAAAGCTGAGGGGTGACCTGATTATGACGATGAAAGGGGTTTTTCGATAGGGCAGCGAAAGTCTTTCTATCTGTGTGGGGTGAGACCAGAACTAAGGGCTATCAATATTTGATTGTCACTAAAAGGTGAGATGGTGGCATAGCATTAATGTTTGGACTACTAAGCCAGAGGCCTAGGCTAATGATCTGGGAGACATGGGTTCAATTCCCACCACAGTGGTAGGTGGAATTTAAATTCAATTAATAAATCTGGAATTGAAAGCTAGTCTCAGTAATGGTGACCATCAATTGTCATAAATACCCTGTTTGTTTCACTGATGTACTTTCGGGAAGGAAAGTGTGATAGAGTTGATTTTCTAGGCAGCTTTGCTTGGTGGAAACGTTGAACTTTATTTACAAGACGGCAGCAGCAGTTACATGTGTGCATCTAACTCTGTAACTAGAGAAGAATTCTCTCCTCGTGGGTCCCCGTGCTGCTAACTCATTGGTCCATACAGATCATGTGATCTTACAACACAGGAGTATTCTTAAAGCTACAGTCCTACATTTATCAGAACTATAATTACTGGAGCCACCACCCCCCCCCCCCCCACCCAACCTTAAACTTTTCTCTACCTTTTGTATTTATCTCATGCCATCACAATATTTACACAGGTCATGAAATTACAAATTCAGTCTTTAAGATGGTTTCCTGATCTGTGTGGAATGTCGAAGCTCCACGACTTCCGATTCTTTTGCAGGAACCATATTCTCTGGAACCGCATTAACATCAGGTACCTCATTAGGCACAGGCAGTTCAGTGTCTTCCACTCCAACAGAGACATCGGAGACATGTCTGTCCATGGTTGAGCAACTTTAACAGGAACCATAGCTGCACACATCCAGACAAGCGGGGATTATTCCATCACACTCCTGACTTGTGCCTTGTAGATGGTGGACATGCTTTGGGGAGTCAGGAGGTGAGTTACTCGTCGCAGGATTCCTAGCCTTTGACCTGCTCTTGTAGCCACAGTATTTAAATGGCTCCTCCAGGTATTGGTAAGGAGGACTTAGGGTCGACGGGGCTGAGATTGCTGTTGTTGTTTCCGGTGCCTATGTCAATGCCAGATGGCCCATCCTGTTTCGTTCCTTTTTCGAGACTTTGTAGCGATTTTGATACAACTGAGTGCCAGCTCGGCCATTTCAGAGGGCATTTAGGAGTCAACCACATTGCTGTGGGTCTGGGGTCATATGTAGGCCAGACCAGGTAAGGATGACCTCCCTAAAGGGGCATTAGTGAACCAGATGGGTTTTCACAACAATCAACAATGGTTTCATGGTTATCGTAAGACTTTTAATTCCAGATTTTTACTGAATTCAAATTCCACCATCTGAACCCACCACCGTTCGAACCCAGGCCCCCAGAGCATTACCCTGGGTCTCTGGACTACTAGTCCAGCGACAATACCACTACGCCATCCCTCCCCTAACTGGGAAATGGGAGAGCGGAAGAGAAGGAGAGAGACAGACCAGGGAGAATGAGAGAGTGGGAGAGAAGGAGAGAGAAACCGGAGAGAATGGCAGAGCAGGAGAGAAGGAGAGAGAGACCTGGGAGAATGGAAGGGTGGGAGAGAGACTGGGGGGAGTGGGAGAGCGGGAGAGGAGAGAGAGACCATGGGGAGTGGGAGAGTGGGATAGAAGGAGAGACCGGGGTGTGAGAGAATAGGAGGGAAGGAGAGACCGGGGAGAACGGGAGAGCCGGAGAGAGAGACCAGGGAAAATGGGAGAGCGGGAGAGAAGGAGACACCGGGGGTGTGGGAGGGAAGGAGAGAGAGAACAGGGATAGTGGGAGAGCGGGAGAGAAGGAGAAGGAGACTGGTGGATTGAGATAGTAGGAGGGAAGGAGAGGGAGACTAGGAGGGAAGGAGACAGAGACTTGTAGGAGTGGGAGAGAAGGAGACAGAGACTGGGGAGAGTGGGAGAGCGGGAGAGAAGGAGACAGAGACTGGGGAGAGTGGGAGAGCGGGAGAGAAGGAGACAGAAACTGGGAGGAGTGGGAGAGCAGGCGAGGAGAGGAAGACCAGGGGGAGTGGGAGAGCAGGAAAGAAAGGGAGGGAGACCAGGGAGTGGGAGAGTGGGAGAGAAAGAGAGAGAGAGACTGGGGAGTGGGAGAGTGGGAGAGAAGGAGAGAAAGAGAGACCAGTGAGAATGGGAGAGCGGGTGGGAAGGAGAGGGAGACCAGGAGGAGTGGGAGAGTGGGAGAGAAGGAGAGGGAGACCGGGGGAAATGGGAGAGCGGGAGAGAATGAGAGGGAGAGTGGGGAGAATGGGAGAGTCGGAGGGAAGGAGAGAGAGAGACTGGGGAGAGTGGGAGAGCAGGAGAGAAGGAGAGGGAAAACGGAAGAAGGAGAGGAAGGTGGACATGACAGAGTACCAGAATAAAAGAGTGACAAAAACAAGCAATCATGCTAGTTAGTGACTGTGGAAGGTGCACAATCCAGTGTGTGGGCAGAAAGAAATGAATCATAAAATCTTACAACACAGGAAGAGGCCATTCAGCCCATTGTGCTTGTGCTGGCTCTCGGAAAGATCTATCCAATTAGTCTCACTTCCCCCACGTTGCTCTTTCCCCCATAGCCCTGAAAACATTTCCCCTTCAAGTATTTATTCAATTCCCCTTTTGAAAGTTCCTGTTGAATCTGCTTCCACCACCCTTTCAGGCAGCACCTCCCAGATCACAACAACTCACTGTGTAAAAAAAAAAAATCCCCCTCATCTCCCCCTCTGGTTCTTTTCCTGATTCTCTTCAATCTGTGTCCCTCTGTTCACCGACCCTCCTGCCACTGGAAACAGTTTCTCCTTGTTTACTCCAGCGAAAACCCTGATGGTCGTAGGGAAGGTGTCACGATATCAATGCCCAATCATTTACAGCTCAAATAGCTGACTGTGAAGGTGTCAGGCTTTACCAGGTGTGGCAGGAGGGCACCAGCAGCCTTTTCCTGGCTCCGTACTGTTTTCCCCGGAGCTGTGCCGAACCAATAAGACCATAAGACATAGGAGCAGAAATTAGGCCATTCGGCCCATCGAGTCTGCTCTGCCATTCAATCATGGCTGATAAGTTTCTCAACCCCATTCTCCCGCCTTCGCCCCGTAACCTTTGATCCCCTTACCAATCAAGAACCTATCTATCTCGGTCTTAAATACATTCAATGACCTGGCCTCCACAGCCTTCTGTGGCAATGAATTCCATAGATTCACCACTCTCTGGCTAAAGAAGTTTCTCCTCATCTCTGTTCTAAAAGGTCTTCCCTTTACTCTGAGGCTGTGCCCTCGGGTCCTAGTCTCTCTTAGTAATGGAAACATCTTCCCCACGTCCACTCTATCCAGGCCTTTCAGTATTCTGTAAGTTTCAATTAAATCCCCCCTCATCCTTCTAAGCTCTATCGAGTATAGACCCAGAGTCCTCAAACGTTCCTCATATGTTAAGCCTTTCATTCCTTGGATCGTTCTCGTGAACCTCCTTTGGACCCTCTCCAGGGCCAGAACATCCTTCCTGAGGTACGGGGCCCGAAATTGCTCACAATATTCTAAATGTGGTCTGACCAAAGCCTTATAAAGCCTCAGCAGCACATCCCTGCTTTTATATTCTAGTCCTCTCGAAATAAATGCCAACATTGCATTTGCCTTCCTAACTACCGATTAAACCTGCAAGTTAACCTTAAGAGAATCCTGGACTAGGACTCCCAAGTCCCTTTGCACTCCAGATTGCTGAAATCTCTCCCCATTTAGAAAATAGTCTATGCCTCTATTCTTCCTACCAAAGTGCATGACCTCACATTTCCCCATGTTGTATTCCATCTGCCACTTCTTTGCCCATTCTCCTAACCTGTCCAAATCCTTCTGCAGCCTCCCCGCCTCCTCAATACTACCTGTCCCTCCACCTACCTTTGTATCATCTGCAAACTTAGCCAGAATGCCCTCAGTTCCTTCATCTCGATCATTAATGTATAAAGTGAAAAGTTGTGGTCCCAATACTGACCCCTGCAGAGCTCCACTAATCACCGGCCGCCATTCTGAGAAGGACCCCCTTATCCCCACTTTCTGCCTCCTGCCAGACAGCCAATCTTCTATCCATGCTAGTACTTTGCCTCTAACACCATGGGCTCTTATCTTACTGAGCAGCCTCCTGTGCGGCACCTTGTCAAAGGCCTTCTGGAAGTCCAAGTAGATAACATCAATTGGCTCTCCTTTGTCGAACCTACTCGTTACCTCCGTAAAGAATTCTAACAGATTTGTCAGGCATGACCTCCCCTTGATGGAACCATGCTGACTTTGCCCTATTTTACCATGCACTTCCAAGTATTCTGAAATCTCATCTTTAATAATGGACTCTAAAATCTTAACAACGACCAAGGTTGTTGAACCCAGTGCCTGAGAAACAAACTTCCGGTGCTCCGGAGCTGTCCCCCATTCCCTGCGAGGGAGGCAGTGCGGCATCTTCGAGAGGGAGTGGGTTACCACAGGGCGGTACAAATATGTGTTGACAGGACTGAACCCAACCAGTTTGGATATAGAACGAAAACTTGGCAGAAATTTTGCTCCCATTCACCAAATTTGTGCAGCACTGAAGGAGACCATTGAGCCCATTGAGTCCGTGCCAGCACTTCTGACGGGTTATTCTCACTACCACCACCCCCACCCTAACTCTTTCCCTTAAATGCTATTCACCTCGGCCACTCCCTATGGGAGCGAGTTCCACATTCTCCCCACTCTCTGGGTAAATTCTCCTGAATTCCCCATTGGATTTATTAATGACTATCTGATATTGATAACCACTAACCACCCCTACCCTCACCGCCCAGTTCTTGTCTCCTCCACAACTTCTCTACGTCTACCCGCTCGAAACCCTTTCATCATTTTAAGATCCTCGATCAGGTCACCCCCTTAGCCTTCTCTTTTCTAGAGAAAAGAGCCCCAGCCTGTTCAGTCTTTCCTGATGGTTATAACCTCTCAGATCTGGAATCGCCCTTGTAAATCTTTTTTTGTTTTGCATCTTCTCAGGTGCCTCTATATCCTTATTTATAATACAGAGGCCAGAACCGTGCACAGTGCTCCCATCGCTCGATAAAGGGTAGAACAAAACTTCTGTTTTTCAACGCTCACCCTCTAGAAATGAAACCAATTGCTTATTGCTCTTTTCAATGTCTCTATCAACCTGCATCACCAACTTTTCGCCACTGGCGTTTCATTCCTGTTTGCTCCCCTTGATAATTTGGTGTTGAAAATTTGGTAGCACACTCACTTCTGCTCCGTCCCGAGACTCCTTGCGAGTCTCCTGCCGCTCTTCCTTCCCTGCAGCATCCACATAGCGGAGAGTCTTACTCCGGCAGAGAGAGATGTTCTCGATCATTCAGGGCTGCACTGGTGCTGCATGTACCGAACTCTCAGCACAGCCTGTCTCTCCCTTACATACACATACACACACACACACCACCATCAGAAACCTGCTCTCCTCAACATCATCCCTCTCCCTGACAGCTTGATGTTCTCTCACAATAAGCCAGACACCCAATCGGATTACAACTCAACATGCCAGAAATTAATTCCCCCAACTATGTTCATTCTGACAGTTGCAGTTTGTTTCTGCTGATGTTAATAATTGAACTGAAGTTTAGTATTCTGGTTATATAGCAAATAAATCAGCTTTGTTTTAAACATATTGTTTTAGATTTTTGTCTTTCCCACCTGGGTGTTTAACATCACCTGGCTGGAGCTCAGAAAGGACAATGTAGGGGAGGATCATATGGCAGGAACAGAACTTCAGCCTGGACACAGTCCAGGAGCACGATGACCATTCACATCTTGTCCCTGTTGGATAAAATCAAACACAGCGTTTAGTCTCAATCTGGTTATCTGACATTTTCATTATATACAGTTCACACTGATCTTCATGATAACACAAATATTGCATTTCCATCCTTCATTTCCATTTCGCTAATATAAGATTTGTTTCCCACAAGTCTATCTAGAACATCATATGGACCTTCCCAATTAACATCCCGACCCGAACCCTTTTCACAAGGTTTTTAACATGACTTCATCTCCCATTGAACAGTTAATGTAACGGGTAGGGTTGTTCTCCCTGGAGGTGTTGAGATGGGCAGCACCATCTTCTCCACTGTCTGTAGTCCCACTGAGGGAGGATGCTGAGGTTTGTTGGAGGTTCTGGAGAAACAGGTCCTGAGTCTGTCGAGTAGCAATGGGGAGTGGGATCCCAGGGCGATGCACAATCTGCATTTTCTGCCCTGTCATGAGCTGAAATGGGCTGCAATTGGAGGAGTGAACAGGAAGGGAGTGAATGGTCATTAACACACCAGGCAAGGCAGTTGACCTTGACCAGATCATCAGCTCCCTTCATGGCAGCTTTTCTCAGTGCTGTTTTTATAGAAAAGTGAAGCCCTCGACTATCCCGCTAAGTGCTCGGTGTAGGTGATGTGGAAATGTTGTTCCACACCCACAATATGACGGAACTGCTGCATTAATTCAGCTATGAAATGAGAACCAATATCACTCTCTATCCTTTTCAGAAAGTCCCATCAGATAGAGATCTGTTCCCACAAGATTTTAGCTTTAGTGGCTGCATCATTTTTTACAGGCAGGGAAAGATTCAATCCACCAGGTAAGCATAACTACAACTACCAGGATATACCGGTCCCTTCCTGTTACTGTGGGTAGTGGGCCTGTATAATCAATCTTCAATGTTTCCCACGGAACGTCATTCAGATGTGACATGTCCGTTCACAAGTCCGGGTTAATTTGGTCACAGGTTCAGGTAGTGATGGAAATCCTGGTGCATCCTGTGTTGTCAATAGTAATTATGCAACATGTCGAGGACTGGAAAAAGAGGAACATGTCCCAAATTTGATCCATGAACAAAAATAATTCTTTTCTGAGGCATCAAAGTGTGACCCAAGTCAAATTAGAGCCACCCTTGTTGGATGAGTGAGTTCTTGCTGAGAAAGGATAAGGGAAAGTCTTTGCTATGGTGTACAGCCTCTTTGGACACAGTCACATCAGGGTCATGGTCCTGACAAGTTTTTAAATCACGTTTAACTGGAGTCTGTCGTACCAGTACCAGTGTTCTGGGTGGATCCCATGGAATTCCCTCTGGAGTAACTTTCCTGGTGAGTCAGTCTGCCTGGTTATTACCATCACCCTCTTCATTAACTCTTGCTGCTGATGTATATTCACATTACAAATAGAAAATTGTTCCCGTCACTTACCAGCAATATACCAAATCATTCGGCATTTGGAGTGGTGGGTGAGTGGTTTCCTTTCTGTTGTGGAGAAGTTGTGTTTTGTTTTTTTTGCCAGAGAGGTAGGTTTTCCCTGTTGGAGTTACAACCAATGGATAGTTTCTGAATAGTTGGAGTTTCCATCAGTGACATTTTGAAGGGCTGTGATCACAATAAGCTCAGATTTCTGTGTTAAATATTATGTTGAGTATTTAATAAGGATATTACAGCTGTCATGAGGGACATAAGATGCAGCACCAGTTTGATACACTCCTTGTTCATAAAGTTGAGATCCATCCACATGAACACCAGTGAAATTGGACAGTGGTGTGGCCCTAATATGTCCAATGGACACGGCCTCTTTCACTGGACAAGTATGTGGGTTTCTTTCAAACTGCAACATCCCAGCTAATTGGCATTTGTGAGGTTACAGCATATTAATATCCTTGATTCGTAACTCAATAATTCATCTACTCTATCACATCAGGGATGTTCCCTTCACTTGGCCCTTTATTAATAATGTCACTGTGGTATGTGGGGTGTGCAGAATTATCGAATTTAACTCGACCAAGTACTCTGTACTTAACTAACCAGTGAACCCTTAAATAAAAGCAATATACTGCGGATGCTGGAGATCTGAAATAAAAATCGGAAGGTGTTGTAAAAACTCAGCAGGTCTAACAGCATCTGTGGAGAGAGAAGCAGATTTAATGTTTCGACTGCAATGTGACTCTTCTTCAGAACTGAAGAGATAGAGAAATAGGTTTTCTGGTATTGAAAAGTGGGGAGGGTCAGGTACAACAAAAGAGAAGATCAGAAGGACGGGAGAGATTAAACAAAGATGTGATTGAACAAAAGGCAAAGGGATTGGTCATGTCTGTAGTATAAAAAAAAAACAAAGCACGGTAAGTTTTAATGTCAGAATACAGGAAAAATGGCCGTCCATTTCAGTTTCGAAGAAGGGGAGTAGACGGCAGAGTGGTATTGTTGCTAAACTAGTAATCCAGAGTCCCAGGGCAATGCGCTGGATAATCCCACCACAGTGCGAATAAAAATCTGGAATTAAAAGTCGAATGATGACTACCCATCTGATTCACAAATGTCTTTTAGTGAAATGGTAACTACATGTGACAGCAATGTGGTTAACTCTAAATGCCCTCTGAGCTAGGGCAACTAGGGATAGGACCACCTACATCCCATGATTGAATAAAATAAAGAATCATATTGGAATCAAAATACTAACACTGTTCCTCTCTCCAGAGGAGTTGCCAGACCTGCTGAGTTTTTGTGGTACTTGCTGTTTTATTTCAGCTCAGAACACTGGTCAATCAATCTTCCCAGAGTCTGGGAGATCCTTTCCCATTCACCTCCTGAATTACTACAGCAGATATGCATCGTTTTGACAGTACCAGCCGGGCTGTGGAATTACTTGGATAGACGTCCAAAAAGTCAGCACAGGCATGATGGGCTGAATAGTTTCCATCTGTGCTGTATCATTATATCAAAGAGTGAATATTCAGTAACATAAGATAGAGAGAGAAAGAGAGGAACCAGTGACTGTGGGATAGAACCCAGCCAGGGTCAGCACCTGCATAGGAGGAGAGAGAGGGGAACCGTTGGAAAAAGCTTTAAAAACTCAGTGTATTCGGAATGGAGCAGAGATTTAAATCACGTTGGGAGATGGAACCTAGCAGCACACAAATTCACAAACATTTACGTGTCTTTTTTTTTCATTAATTTATCCCAATTGGTTAACAGAACGATTTTATATTTTGTATTTCGAGTGTCAATGGCGCTGCTGTTACCCAACATTTCATGCGGATGTGAATGTGCTCTAGTCACTGTACAGGAGCCCAGTGCGCAGGCGCCGTGCTGATCCGTTTGGAGCATGCGCAGTGTCACTTTGATCGGAGCCCTGTGAGTGCGGGAGAGGCTTTTGGAAATGGGTGAGAGCGGGCGGGGCGGAGGGAGGAATGGAGCCGGTAAGTGAGGGTGGGGAGGGGAGGGGAGGGAAAGGAGGCTTCATAAACACCCGATGTAGGCCGCAAGCCCTGAATCAGACTGTGCAGGAATGGGAATGGCGTTTGCAGCTCTGGGGAACAGACCCTGGTTAACGGCCGCCATCTTACGAGGGGCAATTTACTGCAGGGCGCATGCGCGGTCTTCCCAAGCACTGGAACGAGAGCATCAGGAGACCATTCAGCCCGTCGAGCCTGTTCTGCCATTCAATAAGGTCATAGCTGGTCTGCTTGTGGCCTTAACTCTACTCTCCTGTCTGCGCCCCCTCCCTCCCCCCCACCCCCACCACCCCCAACATAACGCTTGTGTACCTTGTAGATCAAAAATCTGCTTAACTCAGCCTTGAATATATTCAATGACCCAGACTCCACTGCTCTCTGGAGAAATGAGTTCCACAGACTCATGACCCTCTGAGATAAGAAATTTCCCCTCCTCAGTGTAAAATGAGAGACCCCCTTATTTGTAAACTGTGCCCCCCTACCCTTGTTCTAGATTCCCCCATGAGAGGAAACACCCTCTCAGCATCTGTCAAGAGCCCTCAGAATCTAACATGTTTCAATAAGATCACATCTCATTCTTATAAATTCCAATGAGTATAGTCCCAACCTGCTCAACCTTTCCTCATAAGACAACCCCCCTCATTCCAGGAATTGGCCGAGTAAACCATCTCTGACCTGCTTCCAATGGAAGTTGTCACTGCTTAAGTAATCCTAGGTCAGGAGGAGGGAATGTTGTGAATTTCTATCCTGGACAAACAGTGATGGATTTTGGAAACTCCTTTTACAGAGGGTTAGAAGAGGAGGATCAACACACAGGAAACTCAAACCAAGATAAATGTTTGTCTCTTCTGAATTTCAAACCTGGACTGACTTTTGTAATATCCTTTTACAGGTGCTTTCACTGCTTGTAATATCTTTCCAGCTACAGGCTCTAGCAGGAGATTTTAAATTTGAAAACAGTGAAATTGTTTCAGAGGTGAGTATTATTCAACATTCATCTACAATTTACAGCTTTTAGTGCTGTGCTCTGGTTTCCATAGCTTTGGGGCTGGTATGGCTTCTTTACTGTGGATCTGAATCTATGTCCATCCATTGCTCTGTTTCACCTCTACCTCCCTGATCACCTCTCTTCCATTGTCTAACTTCCTCTCCATCGAACAATGGGTGTATTTTAACCATGTTTGGTATTTCCCTGTTATTTCTGCCAGCTGTGTCTAAATGAGGTGTCCCCTGCTGCCCATCTCCCGTCTATACACCGCTGATTTACCAGCTTTATCTTCCCGTGGTCAGGAATTGTATTTCCTGCACTAGAGATCATTCTCTTCTGCTTCTGAGCTTATACTGCCCATAAAATTCTGCTGAATTTTTATTCCCTGTAATTGATTCTGCACATCCTGAAATGTTAACTCTCTTTTTCTACAGTTACTGTCTGACCTGGAGCATTTCCAGCATTTGCTCTTTTTCTTTCAGATTTACAGCAAACGTAGTATTTTGCATTTGTTTTATTGCAGCTGTTGCTCACAGAACTGAGTCTAGAAACAGAGATGGACCATTTAATAACTGATTTGTAATGGGCTGCGTGTTGGTTGCAGAAGTTGATCCCTGGCCTCCGGTGTAAGTCCTTTTTCATTGAATCTGAGGATCATTGAGTGATTGCAATTCAGAAGGTGCCATTTCGCCGTCATGCTCGTGCTGGCTCTCCAGAACAGCAAATCAGCTGGTCCCACTCCCCTGCCCTTTCCTCATAGCCCAGCAATTTATCCAATTCCCTTTTGGAAGCCTTTGTTGCATCAGTTTGAGCTGGAGTGGAGATGGAGGAGAAGCTGCTGGGTTTAACCCTGAGGACTTTGGAACCCAGTCGGGCCCAGAAATTTCCAATGTGAAATTGTCAAGGGAGGTAGATTCTAGGGGGGGATCAGGTTGCTAAACGGACACTGTCCAGACAATGTAAAAGAATAGTGTTTCAAGAACAATTATTTTTGTAGGTGTTTTTAATTTATTTTACATATCCATATTTACATACAAGTTTTTAAAATTTATTCTTGGGATTTGGGTGTCATTAACAAGACCTGTAGCATATATTGCCAGTCCCCATTTACCTGTAGAGAAGATGATGTTTGACCTTCTTGAACAGCTGCAGTCCATGTGGTGAAGGTGCTCCCACAATGCTGTTAGATAAGGAATTACAGGATTTTCACCCAGTGATGATGTCGGAACAGTGATATATGTGCAAGTCAATGACACTTAATTTGTTTTTATATAACGCCTTAATGCAATAAAACGTTCCAAAGCATTTCTCAGGAATGTTACAAAACAACATTTGACAACGAGCCACATAAGGAGATATTAGGGCAGGTGACCAAAAGGTTGGGCAAAGACGTAGGTTTTAAGGAGTATCTTGAGGAGGAAAGTGAGGTAGAGAGGCAGAGAGCTTCAGGGATGAAATTCCACAGTTTATGGCCTTGGGCAACTGAAGGTGCAGCCAATTAATAGTGGAACAGTTAAAATCAGGAATGCTGAGGAATTAGATGAGCACAAAGATCTCAGAGGGTTGTGAGGCTGGAGGAGATTACAGAGGTAGGAAGGGGCCATGGATATAATTGAAAATAAGGATGGGATATTTAAAATTTAGATGCTTCTTGAACAGAAACCTTTGTATGTCAGCGAGCACAGGGGTGATGGGTGAACAAGACTTGGTGTGAGTAAGCACAGGGGCAGCAGAGTTTTGGATGACCTCCGGATGGAGGGAGGTGGTTTAATATGGGAGGCCGGCTGGGAGTGTGTTAGGATTGTTAAGTCTAGAGGTAACAAAGGAATGATGAGGGTTTCAGCAGCAGATGAGCAGAGACGGGTGATGTTACTGAGGTGGAAATAGGCGATCTTGGTGATGATGGGGATATCTGGTCGTAAGCTCTTCTTGGGGTCAAATATTATTCTGAAGTTGTGAAGAGTCTGCTCCAACCTCACCCAGTTGCCAGGAAGAGGGATGGAGTCGGTGGCCAGGGAATGGAGTTTGTTGCAGGGACTGAAGACAATGGCTTCAGTCTTCCCAATATTTAAATGAAGGAAATTTGTGCTCATCCAGTTCTGGATGTCAGACAAGTCAGGACAGTGTGTGACTTGGAGGTGATACTGTTCCCAGACCTGCTATCCTGATCCTTCTTGGTGGTAGAGTGTCAGGATTTGGGAGATTATGTCAAAGTTCTGGTTGAGTTGAAGATAAATAAAATCCCTCTTCCTTGCCTCATCCCCACACTTCTCCCACATCCCCACCTCTCTCTGTCCTCGCCCATAGAGAACAGATTGTTGTGTAGGCCCAGAAAGGTTCCCTTCCCTGAATGACATGAGTGAACCAGTTGGGTTTTTATGACAGTCCAGCAGCTTTCACATTCACTTTTTCCTAGTCCTGGCCTCACAAATTAACAGATTCATTCAGCTCAATTTCACAACCTGCCTTTGTGTTTTTGTGGGTTCTCTCTCACTCCCTTTTTTCTGTTTTAAATCAATTTCACAGGATATTAGAAGGGGAGGATTCACTGTCGGGAAACTCAATCATCACATCAGGATCTGATGAAGTTGGCTAATTTATCATAACCTGAATACCATCGGATTTTGATCATGGAAGGAAAAAGCACCGTTCACAGTGGAGAGAAACCGTACACGTGTTCTGTCTGTGGACGAGGCTTCAGTCGATCATTTGACCTGTTGAAACACAAGTGCAGCCACACTGGGGATAAACCGTGGAAACGTGGGGAGTGTGAGGAGGGATTCAGATTCCCGTCTGAGCTGGAAACTCATCAACACAGTCACACTGGGGAGAGGCCGTTCACCTGCTCCGTGTGTGCCAAAGGATTCCGTTGGTCATCCCACCTCCTGAGACACCAGCGAGTTCACACTGGGAAGAAACCTTTTAATTGTCCAGAGTGTGGGAAGTGCTTTAAAAGTTCCAGTGAACTGATGCTCCATCAACGTGTTCACACTGACGAGAGACCGTTCAGGTGCTCTCATTGCGAGACGGGGTTCAGACAATCATCTCAGCTCACTGTACACCAGCGGATTCACACTGGGGAGAGGCCATTTACTTGCACTGAATGTGGGAAGCTATTCACTCGGTTAACCAACCTCCTGATACACGAGCGAGTTCACACTGGAGAGAGACCATTCACCTGCCCCGAGTGTGGGAAGGGTTTCACTACCTCATCCAACCTGCTGATACATCAGCGCATTCACACTGGAGAGAGGCCATTCACCTGCACCGAGTGTGGGAAAGGATTCATTCAGTCATCCAAACTGCTGATACATCAGCGCACTCACGCTGGGGAGAGGCTATTCACCTGTTCTTTGCGTGGGAAGGGATTAACTACCTTAACCAACCTGCTGACACACCAGCGAGTTCACACTGGGGAGAGGCCGTTCACCTGCTCTGAGTGTGGGAAGGGATTCACTCAGTCATCCAACCTGCGGATACATCAGCGAGTTCACACTGGGTTGAGGCCATTCACCTGCTGAGTGCGGGCAGGGATTCACTATCTCATCCCACCTGCTGATACACCAGAGAGTTCACACTGAGGAGAAGCCATTTCACCTGCTTTGTGTGTAATAAGAGATTTGCTCGCTCATCTCACCTGGTGAGATACCAGCGAGTTCATGAATAACTACAGTGATGGATTTTGCTGTTAATCACATCCAGGACTGAACCATGTTCATTGGGGTCTTTTTCTGCTGATGTTTATAAACTCCAGTCCAGTTATCGTGGTTAATATTGTGGATAAAAGTCAAATAAATCAGCTTTGTGTTAAACCTACAGTATGTTAAGCCTTTTTAATATCTCTAATACAAGTTAGTTCCTTTTGAAGGGCTCTCCCTCTCCCCTGTCACCTCCATCCTCACCCCCAACAACAAGTGTGAGGATCTCATGGAGCTTCTTTGTCACTAAGATTGAGACAATCTGATCAGCTGCCTCTGCTGCTTCCCTCCCTTCCACTACCCCACTGGGATTTCCTCCTTGTCCGCCTCTTTCTCCATCCAGCCTCCATACACACCAGCAAGTTCATACCCCAGAGAGAGGCTTTAAATGCTTCGACCAAGGTTTAAAAACCTACATTCACTGATGATGCTCCAGAGCATTCACTCTGGTTCTACTCCATTCATCTGCTCTCAGTACAGGAAGAGGTACAGGTGATTGTCCATCCTGCAGCAACAGTGAGTTCACACAGCGGGGAGGTCATTCACCTGCTCCATGTGGGGAGGGATTCCCAATTCATTCAATCTATTGACAAACCAGTGAGTTCACACTGACGGACGATCTTTTCAATCTCTGGATTGTAGGAAGTGCTATAAAAGTCCTATGGAGCTGACGCACCATCATTGTGTTCACACTGACAAGACCATTCAGTTGCTCTCACTGGGACTGGGTACTGTTGATCATGTGAACTCAGTGTCCAGCAGCGCACTCACACTGGGGAGACACCGTTCACCTATTACATGTGTGGGAAGAGATTCACTCAGTCATCCCACCTTAAAACACATAAACTTGTTCACACTGATAAGAAACCTTTTCTAAATTGTGTGAACAGAGATTTAATAGCAAAGTGGGCCTGCTGACACACAAACACATTCACACTGGTGACAGGCGGTTCACCTGCTCCATGTGTGGGAAGAGATTCACTCGGTCATCTCACCTACTGACACCAGTGAGTTTACAAGTGACTGCAGGGGTTGGATTCTGCTGTTCTTGCAGCTGTTAATCACATCCAGGACTGGACCATGTTCATTCTGAGAGTTGGAGTTTGCTTCTGATGATGTTCATTATCCCTCTAACTGGGCTGGAGTTTAACATTTGGATAAATGTCAAATAAATCAGCTTTGTTTTGAACATATTGTTGTAGATTTTTGTCTTTCCCACCTGAGTGTTTAACATCACCTAGCTGGAGCTCAGAAAGGACAATCTGGGGGAGGGTCACACGGCAGGAACAGAACTTCAGCCTGGACACAGTCCTTCAGGGTCACACTGAGGGACAAATGGCACTTTTGTCTTTCTCATCTCTTCACTGACACTGAAGATATTTTGTGCGGGTTAATCCTGAAGTGTGGAAGAAATGTGTGTCAGCTGCTTTTTTCCATGGTTCAGATGGGATAAAAGGCTCCTTTACAATCGTGTTTAGAATCAGGAAGAACAACAGTGAAATAAAGCAAAATACTGTGGATGTCTAAACTAAAAACAGAAAATGCTGGAAAATCTCAGCAGGTCTGGCAGCATCTGTGGAGACAGAAACAGAGTTAATGTTTTGGAACCGAAGAAGAGCCATATTGGGCTTAAAACGTTAACTCTGTTTTTCTCTCTGCAGATGCTGCCAGACCTGCTGAGATTTTGCAGCAATTTCTGTTTTTCAATGGTGAATGCTGGAAATGTGCTGTCAAATCAGAGATTGGTGTAAAACTGTGATGTGTTCTTGTCTTGAAAGAGAAATGGCAGGTTTAAGTTTCCAGCCTGAAAATGACTGTGGTAATTATACGACAGCTACCATTTCAGGACAATGTTAACTTATTTGAAAGACATTTGTTAAAATCTGCATTGAAAGAGCAGATAGTGGAGTTCACAGGAGCCTGTTAAATGCTGGGACAATTATACCACAGACATTTGATCTCCAGGTAAAGAAGGATCTGCACCGTGTTTCCAGGAATTCCCTATTTTATTGATGTGCGTGTGTTAGACACCAGGATAACTATAAATAGACAACTCAAGATATCCATGGTGGTGCAATCCCAATAGTTACTCTGGGATCACTCCCGCTGTGGAACTCCACCACTGACCCTGCTGAAGCTTATAGGCTCAGGGAGTGGGGCCTCCGGGAGTGGACTGTCAGAAAGGTGGGTTTCAGTATCCTGACTAATACATGGTGAAAAACCAAGGGATCCTTACTGAGGAGCTGTCTGGGGTTTTACCTGTCAGTGTAGGTCTAGGGGTGAATGATTCCCGACTCCCTGAACTGTCTGACATTGAACCCAGTTTAGAACAAGATGGATTCAGTGTCCAGGAGAATAGGGACAAATATCACCCACAATTGAGGGAGACACAAGCAGCTGTTAGAGAAGTGAAGCAATCTTTGGAAAGGAAGGTGGTGAACAGTTATAGGAATAATAGTGACAACTTTTCCAGCTCCATCAGGAGTGAGAAGATAGTTAAAGATGGTTTTGAGTCACAGTCAGCTCAGGACAGATTGAAACAGATTGCCAGGATATAACAGAGCTGTTAAATGACTATTTCACATCAGTCTGCACTCCTATGGATGATGTTCAGAATCCAGCTGTGGGATGTGCTGTTGACAGTAACATCATCAATATTAAAGTAGAAAGTGATTGTCATCCTGGATAAAATAGGAAATCTCAAACTAGATGGTGCTCCAGATCCAGATGATACCCACCCAAGGCAGCTTAAAGAGATGGGATGGCTGCTCTTTGAGCCCCTTGGCCGAATCTTCAACAGCTCAATAGAGTCGGGGATTGTTCCCTGTGATTGGAAGGCAGCTCATTTAGTTCCCACTTTCCGAATTGGAGACAAAGCAGAGCCAGGGAATGACAGGCCCATCAGTGTGATGTCAATCACAGGGAAGATGCTTGAAGGGATCCTAAGAGATGCTGTTTCTGATCACTGGGGAAGAGAAGGAGCCATTAGAGATCCTCAACATGGCTTCCAGAAAAGGTCACAACTTGCAAACCTGTTTGTGTTTTGTGGAGAAGTTGTTGTGTTTGTGGATGAGGGGAATCGGGTTGACATTGTCTATCTCAGGGTGAATCCAACAACAACACCTTGTATTTACACAGAGGGTTTGGGGCTGGAGGAGTCTACAGAGACACTGAGGATCCCGTTGACATTGTCTATCTCAGGGTGTAATCCAACAACACCTGGTATTTACACAGAGGGTTGTGGAACTGGAGGGGGTTACAGAGACTCAGGAGTGTCAAACTAATTTTCCATGGTGGCTCTGATCTGATATCCTGGCACTGGGTGAGGGTCACATTCAGCAGAAGTTATTAAAATGGAACTAGATACAGATAAACTATATCAGTATTTACTGACATTTCCATTTATTTACTGCTCCTGCTGCTCCTGACACCTCTTAGCTTCAACCATCACATCAACATTTGGAGCAAATGACTGGGCAGAGGCCTGTCTCGGATAAAAACACGAGGACCACTTGTCATCACAGAAATTTACAGCACAGAGGAGGCCATTGAGCCCATCATGCATGTGCTGGCAGAAAATTAGTTATCCAGTCTAATCCCACTTTCCAGCTCTTGGTCTGTAGCCCTGGAGGTTACAGCACCTCCAACTGTATATTGGAGTGTTTCTTAAATGTGATGAGAGTTTCTGTCTCTACGACCCTTTCAGACAGTGAGTTCCAGATCCCCAACCACTCTCTGGGTGAAAACATTACTCAGCTCCCCTCTAATCCTCCATTAATTAGTTTAAATCTTTGCCCCCTGGTTACTGATCTCTCTGTTAATGAAATAGGTGCTGTCTGCTCTATCTGGGCCCCTCATAATTTTATACATCTCAATTAAATCTCCCCTCAGCCTCCTCTGTTCCACAGAAAACAATCCCAGTCTATCCGATCTTTCCTCACAGTTAAAATTCCCCAATCTGGGCAACATCCAGATAAATCTCTTCTCTACCCTCTCCAGTACAATCACATCCTTCCTGTAATGTGGTGACCTGAACTGTACTCAGTACTCTAGCTGTGGTCTAACTCGTGTTCTTTATAATTCTAGAATAACCGCTCTCTCACCTCCCATTAACTTCAATATAATGGAAACTGACAGTTGGAACCTGTCAACATTTGAAAGATATTTACAAATGATTCGAGGGTTTCTTACAGTTGGGATCTTTCTCTGTTCTGTCCACTCGAGGTGTTAGATAACAGACATTCTCCTGGGAATATCAAGCTGGAATATTGGGCCATGACGTGTTTCCTTGTTCATCTTGTTGACTCTAAGTACTGAATCTTGTGATTTCAGACACCAGATAATCAAACTCACAACAATAGATTGTCTTTTCCTGACTTTATTAACAGCACTGCAATCATACAGACAGAGTATAGTTCCCTGATCCGGGGAACAGGGGTAATGTTGGGGTAGACTCCTCGTTGTTCGAGTATGTCCAAGCTGTCAATGATTGCATCATTTTCTGTGGCTCCTCCCATGACTGAAGAGTCTGATGTGGGATTGCCATGGACGCCCACAGAACTGGCAGTTCATGTTGTTGTTGTTGGTGCCGGGGGAACTTCTGCAGCTGCTCCACCACTGGTCTTCCTCTGGGCACATCGGATGTTGTGAGTCTGCCGTAGTTGGTCCTTGAAACATGCTGAACCAAATTTCAGTGTCTGCCTCCACATGGGCCGATCGGCTGCAGTGTTTTCCCCAGAGAGGTGGTCTGCAATGCACAAGTTTGTAAGGCTCGTTTTTAAGGGTGTCCTTGTACCGTTTGTACTGACCACCTTGATGTTGTTTACCCTGAGGCAGTTCCCCATTGACGATCTGCTTGGGGATTCTGTCATCATCCATGTGGGGGATATGGCCTGGCCATCCAAGTGGAATTTTCTGGAGGGTGGTCTCTGTGCTGTTGAGCCCAGCACGATGGAGACCTCGTTGTTTTGTGATTTTGTCCTGCCATCGAATTCTCATGATGGACCTCAGGTGTCTTTGGTGGAAGCGTTCCAGAGCTTTGATGTGGCTCCGATAGCAGACCCAGGATTCTGCTCCATACAGCAGGGTGGTAAGGACAATGGCCTGGGAGAGTCTGAGTTTAGTCCTCAGGTTAATGCCATGCTGCTTCCAGACACAGACAGAAATAATACAGTGGATTCAGAGCTCGATTACATAGGATTACAGAGGATATAAGGCACAGTAACAGGCCATTCAGCCTAACCAGTCCATGCTGGTGTTTATGATCCACTCGAGCCTCCTCCCATCTTTCCTCATCTAAATCTATCACTGTAACCCTCTAGTCCCTTCTCCCTCTTGTGCTTATCTCGTTTCCCCTTAAATACATCCATACTATTCACTTCACCTACTCCCTGTGGTAGCGAGTTCCACATTCTCACCACTCTCTGGGTGAAGAAGTTTCTTCTGAATTCCCTGTTGGATTTCTTGGTGACTATCTTATATTGATGGTCTCCCTTCCCCACAAGAGGAAGCATTCTCTCTGTATCCTCTCTATCAAAACCTTTCATCATTTTAAAGGCCTCGATTAGGTCACCTCTCAGTCTCCTTTATCCAAGAGAGAAGAGACCCAGCCTGTCAATCCTTTCCTCATATGTAAACACACACATTTCTGGTATCATTCTTGTCAAACAGAGCATCCCTTTGGCTGTTCACAACAGGCAAAGTACTGACCATAATCAACCGGCCCATGCTTGCAAATCTCAGAACAAAGTGTCCAACATGATAAGTGACTCTGCAATTGGACAGCACTTACTAAGCAAATCTGATACCGTCATGCTCACGGTATAGCTCACTTACACATGCTAGAAACCCATGTATTCACACACAGGGTCCTGTCCTTTGCAAACAGAAAGAGCATGTCCACACATTGTGCTTTCTCAACAAAACAAAAGCTTAGGGACAGTCATTCCCTGGTTCATTTCCCATGACCAATCAGAGTCAACTTGACTGGTTTGAATTTAAACAAAAGCTTGGCAGTTAACTACTGCCTGGTGCATTTTCCATGGTAACACGTCTACCAATCAGAGTCCTCTTGCCAACCAATCAGCCCCTCTTCTCATGTAGTATAAATCATTGTTCCATTTACAATTGGTATTCTTACAAATCTGTCCTGATGAGTGGATGAAAAACTTCAACAGGATGTCTCTTTTTTCACAAATGTTCAGCAAAATTTCACCAATAATGATCCTGGGTGTGTTATGCTTCCCTGGATGCCAAGGCTAGGAGAGACATAATAACATTAGAAATAGGAACAGGAGTAGACCATTTGGCCCCTTGAGCCTGCTCCACTATTCAATAAGGTCATGGCTGATCTTGTGCTTCAATCCTGATAACCTTTGATTCCCTTACCTAACAAGAATCTATCTACCTCTGCCTTAAAAATATTCAGTGACCCCGCCTCCACCGCCTTCTGAGGCAGAGTTCCAAAGTTGCACAATGCTCTGAGAGAAAAAGTTCTCATTTCTGTCCTAAAAGGGCGACCCTGAATTTAAAACAGTGCCCCCTAGTTCTGGACTCACCCACAAGAGGAAACATCCTTTCGACGTCCACCTTGTCAAGGCTGTTCAAGATCTTAAACAAAAACAGAATTACCTGGAAAAACTCAGCAGGTCTGGCAGCATCGGCGGAGAAGAAATCAGTTAACGTTTCGAGCCTTCATGGCCCCATGAAGGCTCGAAACGTTAACTGATTTCTTCTCCGCTGATGCTGCCAGACCTGCTGAGTTTTTCCAGGTAATTCTGTTTTTGTTTTGGATTTCCAGCATCCGCAGTAGCTTTTAGTTTTTATATCTGTTCAAGATCTTGTTTACTTCAATAAAATCACCCCTCACTCTTCTAAACTCCAGTGAAAATAAGCCCAGTCTGTCCAACCTTTCATATGACAACCCACTCATTCCAGGTGTCAATCCAGTAAACCTCCTTTGAACTGCCTCCAATGCATTTATATCCTTCCTTAAATAAGGAGACCAAAACTGTATACAGTATTCGAGGTGCGATCTCACCAATGTCCTGTACAACTGAAGCGTGAAACCCTTACATTTATGTTCAATCCCTCTCGTAATAAAGGATCGCATTCCATTAGCCTTCTTAATTACTTGCTGTACATGCATACTAACTTTTTGTGACTCATGTACTAGAATACCTAGATCCCTCTGCACCTCAGAATTATGCAGCCATTCTCCATTTAAGTAATGCTCTGCTTTTTTGTTCTCCCTGCCAAAGTGAACTTCACATTTTCCCACATTAAATTCCATTTGCCAGATCTTTGTCCACTCACTCAACCTACCTATATCCATCTGCAACCTCCTCATGTCCTCTTCACAACATACTTTCCTACCTATCTTTTGCGTCCTTTGCAAGTTTAGCTACCATGTCTTCACTCCCCTCATCTAAGTCTTTGATGTAAATCGTAAAAAGTTGAGACACTCTGGGAGGTACAGGGAACTGGGACTTGTCCATGAGAGTAACTGAAGGTATGAGAACTGAAATAATCAGGAGTTAGAAAGGAGAAAAGGTTCAGTTCTGGATGTGATTCTCAGCATCAACAACTGAATCCAACTTTTCTGGTAACATGTGAACTCTCTTATGTTTCAGCAGGTCGGATGACCGAGTAAATCTCTTCTCACACATGGAGCAGGTGAATGGCCTCTCCCCAGTGTGAACACATTGGTGTCTCAGCAGGTTGGATGACTTAGCGAATCCCTTCTCACACACAGAACAGGAGAACGGCCTCAACCCCATATGAATGCGCTGGTGTCTCAGCAGGTGGGTTGAATCAGTAAATCCCTTCCTACACACAGAGCAGGTGAACGGCCTCTCCCTAGTGTGAATGCGCTGGTGTCTCACCAGATAAGATGAACAAGTGAATCCCTTCCCACACACGGTGCAGGTGAACGGCCTTTCTCCAGTGTGACTGCGCTGGTGTCTCACCAGATGGGATGAATGAGCGAATCTCTTCCCACACGTGGAACAGGTGAATGGCCTCACACCGGTGTGAACTCGCTCATGTATCTCAAGGAAGGACAAACGAGAGAAACTCTTGCCACACACGGAGCAGATGAACGGCCTCTCCCCAGTGTGAACCCGCTGATGTGTCCACAAGTTGGCTGATTGAGTGAATCTCTTCCCACACACGGAGCAGGTGAACGGTCTCTCTCCAGTATGAACTCGCTTGTGTATCAGAAGTTGGTTTGAACGAGTGAATCCCTTGCCACATATGGAGCAGGTGAATGGTCTCTCCCCAGTGTGAATCCGTTGGTGTATCAGAAGGCTGGATGACCGAATGAAACTCTTTCCACACACGGAGCAGATGAATGGTCTCTCCCCAGTGTGACCACGCTTGTGTGTCAGAAGGTGGAAAGAATGAGTGAATCTCTTTCCACACACAAAGCAGGGGAACGGCCTCTCCCCAGTGTGAATGCACTGGTGCCTCAGCAGATCAATGCTTCTTTTAAAGGTTTTCTCACATTCGGAGCATTTAAAAGGCCTCTCATCTGAGTGAACCAGTTGGTGCTTAGTGTAGCTTGAAAGCTGAGTGAATGCCTTCCCACACTGGGAGCAGCTGAATGGCCTGTCCTTGGTGTGAACTCGCTGGTGCTCAGTGAGATGCACTGACTCGCTGAACGACTCCCCACAGTGGGAGCAGCTGAACGGCCTCTCGTGTGTGTGAAGGAGCTGATGCTCTGCGAGGCGGGAGGACAGCCTGAACCTCTTCCCACAGTGGGAGCAGCTGAACGGTCTCTCATCAGTGTGAACTCGCTGCTGTTGGACCAGTTCCTCAGAGATTTTAATGCTTTTCCCAGAGTCACAACATTGAAGAGGCTTCTCATCAAAGTGATCAAGCTGGTGTGCCAGCAGGTTGGATGAACACATGAATTTCTTCCCACATGCAGAGCAAGTGAACAGCATCTCACTGTTGTGAGTTCGCTGTCGTGTCAGCATGTTTACCAGCTGTATTAATCCCTTCACACAGGAGGAGCAGGTGAACAGCCTCTCACCGGTTTCCAGCTGAGACGGTCGATTAAATCCCTTCAGATGTACAAATCTTCAGGTCCCAATGAACCAGTTGACTCTGTCAGACGTGAGGTTTGGTTTGATATTCCTGTCTGCAAATACTCCTCTTCTATTACCCTGTAAAATAAGTTTACAAAGAATTACACAGAGTATACATTACACAAACAGGCCATTCGGTTTATCTAGTCTGTACTGGAGTTTCTACTCCACATGAATTTCCTTCCATTCTGCCAACCTAATCTCAGCCGTTCAGTTGATCTTTCTAATCCCTTTTCTCTCATGTTCTCATCCAGTTTCTTTTTGAAAGAGGCTCAGGTATTTTTCTCAGCCACTTACTGTAGTAGTGAGTTCCACATTTTAATTACTGCCTCAGGAAATAAGCATCTCCAGTTTTCCTGTTGGATTTATTTGTAACTATTGTGTACAGAAGACCTCCAGCATTGGACAGACCAAAAGTGGAAACATACTGTCTGCATCGACCTGCCCATCCTAATGAGGATTTTAAAGACCTAGATAAAAGCAAAATACTGCGGATGCTGGAAATCTGAAACAAAAACAAAAATTGCAGGAAAAACTCAGCAGGTCTGACAGCAACTGTGGAGAGAAAGACAGAGTTAACGTTTCGAGTCCGTATGACTCTTGAGTTCTGAAGAAGTCATATGGACTCGAAACATTAACTCTGTCTTTCTGTCCGTTGATGCTGTCAGACCTGCTGAGTTTTTCCAGCAATTTTTGTTTTTATTTTAAAGACCTATGTCAGACGAGACAAATATTTCTCTTGGTTTGAGTCTGCTGTGTGTAAATCCTCCCCTGCTAACCCCCTGTAAAAGGAGTTTCCAAAATCCATCCCTGTCAGTCCAGGAAATTCACAATATTCTCTCCTCCTGCTGACAGGGACAGGGGTGTCCGCGCATGCGCCCTGCTGCACATTACCCTGTAAAGATGGCGGCCGTTAACTCCGCCATTTTACTGAGAACCGCGGCCCGCAGCTGCCCACACGACCGTTCGCTGCGACCGCGGGACCACTGCAATTTATTCGGGTGTCGAAGCTGCCAGTGGATCTGTATAAAATCTCACTGCCCACTCCACCGCCTCCAATCCTCCCCATCTACCGGCTTCAGTTACTCGCCTACACTCGAAGATTGTCATCTCCTTCGACCAGCTCTTGCTGCAGGAAGCAACTGCGCATGCCCCCCTAAAAGCACCCACAATGCTCGACTCACACCCCGTATTGCGCCTGCGCAAGGTCTTCCTGCAGCGAGGATAGGGCACATTCTGCACCGCTGCAAATGCTGGGTAAAGCCCCGGCCATTGAGCAGCGATATTGTTAATAGAAAATCGTGTTTTGTGATCGAATGGAATCATAGGGTCAAGATATGACATTATCACATCAATTGAAACAGCAGCAAAAGTGCACGGGTCCTCCACCATAGTTCTGTCCTGGGTGTAATTAATAGAAATTAACACTTCAACAATTAAATTCAAACTCACTGGAGTCTCAGAACGTGGGGGAAAGAAATTATTTTTTCCCCAAGGCTCAGAACACTTAAGATGTCTCTTTCCAGAAAGAAAGCGCTGATTTGTGAATCAAATCCTTTGAACTTTCTAAATTGGTGAGAAAACTAAGAAAATTCTTTCTCACTATGAAATATCTGAAAGGTCTCTCTGCAGTCTGACTGCTATTGTGTCAGTAAATGGGATGACCGACTGAATCCCCTTCCGCTTCCAGATGGTGATGATCTTTTCATGCTGTGATTTTACTCATCAGTTTCCAGCTCAGACAGGGATCTCAAACCCTTCTTGCAATGAGCTCCACCTTCTCAGCACTCTCCAGTTCAGGAAAAGAAAAATACTGCGGATACTGTAAATCTGAATGAAAAACAGAAAGTGCTGGAATTTTCAGCAGATCTGATTGCGTCTGTGGAGAAAGAAACAAGGTTTACATTTATTTCAGTCTGTGTTCTTTCATCAGAACCACACTGTTTCTGTGCATCACTCTGATTTTCCGTCGACTGAAGCAGCCACTGAAAACTGCCCTCGACTTCACTGGAAGTACAAGGGACAAGTTTGTAGGTGTGGTCTAATGTACAATGCATGTTGGTATTTCAAAAGAGAGCCTATGTACCAATAGATATTTATATTAATTAACCAAACTTCTTAACCTTGAAGTCTGCTTAAAAAATTTACCTTTTTAACAAAGTCAGGACAATACAGCTCATACACATTCTGTCTCCAGATTTCTAGCCAAATGAGTTCACCTGCCATTTTATAGCTTTCTCTCTCTCTCCCTCTTCTATGCAGACCATGTTAAAGAAACATGTGTCACCCTTTGAACTGCCATTTCTTGAGGTGTTGTGGCAATTTCAAAAGCCTAGAATGTTAATAACCTTATCCTTACAACCTTAATCTTCCCTAAACTAAAGATTATCTTTAAATATTAATATGAACCATGAACAAGATGGTTATGAAAATATGTGTTTCATTGTTTCAACACTTCAAAATGATGATTGTTTTCCAATGTAACTGCCTATGTTTATCCAATGAAATGTTTGTAAAAGATAATGGTGGAGAAAGATTGAGAGTTTTTAATGAAGTGAAGTGGGTCAACAGAGAACAACACATTTCCAATCAGCAGAAATAGATGACAGATACATAACGTCCTTCCACCTGCCGTTTCATCACGAGTTCTATTATCATCGCTTTTGCCTTGCATCCTCATCCGCTTTGTTATTTAATCTCTCTCAATCACAAACTTCTCTTCTTTATTTCCCCATCCCCTACTTTCCGTGTCTGTGAACTTGTCCTGATGGAAGTTCAGTGTCTTGGACCATTAACTGTTTCTCTCTCCACAGACTCGGTCTGACCTGCTCAGTATTCCCAGCATTTCCTTTTTGTGAATTAGACTGAGAGATGTATGGTCAGTTTCCCTTGGTTAGGGATATTTGACACTAATTTCCATAGTGCAGTGATCATAATATTTGATTTACAAGTGAAATTCCTGGTTTCATCCGACGTGGAAATGTTGTGTTTCAATTGCAAAGGGCAGGTGATCAAGTCACTGGACTAATAACCCAGACGCGCGGACACAGGTTCAAATCCCACCATGCCAGTGGGAGAAATTTAATCAATAAGTCTGAATTTCAAAACTAGCCTCTGTAAGTGACCATGAAACTATCATCGATTGTCATGAAAATCCACCTGGTTCTCTAATTTCCTTCAAGGGGTGAAATCTGCTGTCTTTACCTGGTCTGACCTTCTTGTGACTCCCGGCGCACGATGATGTGGCTGACTTTTTACTGCTTTTTAAAATGGCCGATGAAGCCACAAAGTTCAATGGAAATTAGGTTTTGGTCATAAATGCTAGTCTTGACAGTGACCCTACATCCCATCAAACAATAGTTTAAAAAGTGCATTTTGCTCCATTTGTTTTCGAACATGGTGACAGTAACTGTTGTCTCATTCCTTAATAGCTCCTTCTTTAACTTCTTTAAACTGGTCACATTAAGTGAGAGAAAACTGTTCCACAGTGACCCAAAAATAAAACACTGCAGATGCTGCAAATCTGAATTTAAAAGAGATACAGTTGGAAACACTCAGCAGGCCAAATAGCCTCTATGCAGAGGGCAGCAGAACCAATGTTTAAGGTGAGTGAACCTTTTTCAAACTTGAAGAATTTAGAGATGTAATTGTTCACAAACAAGTACAGAGTTAGGGAAAAGAGAGGGGAAGAGAAGGAAAGAACATTGTTAATGGACAGCAGGAGTGATTAAATGACAAAGGAGAGGATAATGTCAGACAAAATTGTGTGATAATGAGACAATAAACTAATATGACAAGTGAACAAATAAAATTCAGATCCAGAGGGAGTATGAATAGCATCAGCAGAATCATTACCAGCACCTGCAGTCTGAAATAATGGGAGTAGTGATTATGATCAGTGCAGGAGGCTGAGGACAGAGAGGTCAGACCAGGAATGGGGTGGAGAATTAAAATAGCAAATGACTACATGCTCAGGAATACATTTGAAGATTGATTGGTGATGTTCCACAAAGCAGTTACCCAATCTTGATTTAGTCACCTCAGTATGGAGGGGATCACATTATGAGCAGTGAATACATTATCTTAACTTGGAAGAAGTACAAGTAAATTGCTGTATAACCCAGAAAGTGTATTGGAACGTGGGAACGGAGGTGAAAAAGTGGTTGTTACATCTGCTGTGCTTGTATCAAATGTACTGGAATAATGCCAGAACTGCCAGGTTATACCTATCAAGAAAGATTGAACAAGCTGGAGATGTTTTCTCTGGCAAAGAGAGTGACAGATGACCTGATCGAGTTTTTAAGATTATAAATGGGGTTGACAGGGTAGGCAAGTTGAAGATGGTTCCAGTTTCAGATGGATGAGAATAAATATAAGTTTATTACCAACAAATCTAATGTGCAATTCGGGATAAACTCCTTTAACAGGAGATAAAATCAGAAACTGCTTGAAATCCTCACCTAAAGTGCTGTAAGCTGCAGGGCTATGGGCCGGGTGCAGGATGGTGGGATTAGAAAGGGCACCTGGGTGTCCTAGAGCTGGCATGGACAAGATGGGCCGAATGGCCTCCTTCTGTGCTGTAACTTTTCTATGCTTCTATGTCTGGCGGCGTCTGTGGATTCGGAAACATAGTTAACATTTCAGCTTTGTGCACTGACACAGTATATTTCTAATGAAAGGTTGCAGACCTGAAATGTAAATTATATTTCCCCTCTGTGGATGCTCCCAGTTCTGCAGAAAATTCCAGAATTTTCTGTTTTTATTTCAGATTTACAGCACTTGAAGTTTTTTTTTAACCAGGAGAATGTTGAGAATCTGGAATTCGTCACCGGAAGGGTTTGAGATCCCTGTCTGAGCTGGAAACTCACAGGTAAATTCACACCCATGAATAGATCGTTCATCAGCTGAATGTGGAAATGGATTCACTCAGTTATCCCATTTACTGACACAGCAGGACAGTCACACCGGAGAGTGACCACGTAGATACTACACACGTGTTTCTTTTTATTTATTTGTGGGATGTGAGTGTCGCTGGCTAGGCCAGCATTTATTGCCCATCCCTAATTGCCCTTGTTCAGAGGGCATTTTTAAAAGAGTCAACCACATTGCTGTGGGTCTGGAATCACATGTCGGCCAGTCCAAGTGAGACAATAGATTCCCTTCCCTAAATGACACTTGTGAACCAGATGCATTTTTACAAAAATCGACAATGGTTTCATGGTCATCATTCGAGTTTTAATTCCAGGGATTTATTCACTTTGCTCACGTATTCACACCTCAGCTTCATAAATTCAAATGATTTTATCCACAATAGGTACAGTCTTACAGGGAAGGCATGGTTTAAATGTTCCATGTATGGGCAAAAAAAATCACTTGTTCACCCCAGCTGCTGAGACTCCAGTGAGTTCACACTTAACTGTAGTGGTTTGTTCTGCTGTGAATTACGCCCAGGACAGAATTATGGTGGGGCGCCACTTTGTTTGCTGTATCAATTAATTTAATAATTTTATATCTTGGCTCTATGGCTGCATCGTCATCAGATCACAAATCATAACGTTCTATTGAACAATGTCATTCTTCAATGGCGCGGCTTTTACCCAGCATTCTCGACGATACAGAATGTGCCCTATAATCAATATAGGGAACCCTGGCGCAGGCGCAGTGGTGGATTGTGACCGGAGCATGCGCACCGCAGATTTGAACTGGCGCATGTGCAGTTTGGGTGCTGGAAACGCAGTTAAGTGCTCATCTCGACTCTGAAATCAGTGAATTACGGCTGATTATACGGGCGTAACGGAGGCGACGGAATGGGCGGAGAGGCCTCATAAACACCCAGTGGAGGCCTCGGACTAAGATTAAGAATCTACCAGTCCCGCATTTAGTCCAAGCGGGGCAACAGCCGCGGAACTGAACCTGTTAACGGCCGCCATCTTTACCGGTGTCGATGAGCAGCGGTGCGCATGCGCGGTTGTCCCTGTCAGCAGAAGGAGAGAATATTGTGCATTTCTATCCTCGACTGACAAGGATGGGTTTTGGAAACTCCTTTTACAGGGGGTTAGAAGGGATGGATTTACTTTTAGGTGGTGGAGATTGAGGGTTTGGGAGGTTTTGTCAAAGTCCTGGTCGTGTTGAAGGCACATCAAAACTCGCTCCTTCTCGCCCTGTTTCTCTCTCCCTCCTCCCATCGAGGTCAGAGTCTTTAGGTCCAGACTATCTGGCAGGTTCGCTTCCCTGAAGGACATTAGTGAACCAGGTGGGTTTTTACAAGAATCAGACAGCTTTTTCCTCATGCTGTCCCCACAAATTACTAGATACGTTCAGCTTAATTTCACAACCTGTGTTTTGTTTCTGTGAGTTGTCTCTCACTCCCTTTTTTCTGTTTGAAATCAATTTCTCAGGATATTAGGAGGCGAGGATTTGCATCCGAAAAACCCCAACTAAATATCACATCAGGATATGACGCAGTCGCCCAATTTATCATAACCTGAATATCACCATTTGAACATGGAAGGAGAAAGCACCGTCCACAGTGAAGAGAAACCGTACACGTGTTCTGTGTGTGGACGAGGCTTCAACCAATCATCTAATCTGTCGGAACATAAATGCAGTCACAATGGGGAGAAACCATGGAAATGTGGGACTGTGGGAAGGGATTCAATTATCCAGTTGAACTGGAAACTCATCATCGCATTCACACTGGGGAGAGACCATTCATCTGCTCTAAATGTGGGAAGGGATTCACTCTGTCATGCAACCTGTTGGCTCACCAGCGAGTTCACACTGACGAGAGACCTTTTAAATGCCCAGACTGCGGGAAGTGCTATAAAAGTTCAGGGGAACTGATGCGCCATCAACGTGTTCACACTGATGAGAGACCGTTCAGGTGATCTCACTGCGGGACTGGGTTCAGGCAATTATCTGTGCACGAACAAGTTCACACTGGAGAGAGTCCGTTCACCTGCACGGAATGTGGAAAGGGATTTACTCGGTCATCACGCCTGCTGACACACCAGCGAGTTCACACTGGGGAGAGACCATTCTCCTGCCCCGAGTGTGGGAAGGGATTCACTCAGTCAACTGACCTGCTGGAGTACCAGCGAGTTCATACTGGGGAGAGACCGTTCACCTGCTCTGACTGTGGGAAGAGATTCACTCAGTCGTCAACCTTGCTGACATACCAGTGAGTTCACACTGGGGAGAAGCCATTCACCTGCTCCGTGTGTAAGAAGGGGTTTTCTCACTCAGCCACCCTGCTGAGACACCAGCGAGTTCACGAGTAATTAATCTGATTGGATTCTGCTGTTAATCCATTTGTCCATTTGGGTCTGTTTCTGATGTTCATAAAGTCCACCCAGTTACAGTGATTAATATTCTGGACAAAAGTGAAATCAGCTTTGTGTTAAACACACAGTGTGTTGGATCTTTTAACATTTCGAACTTAAGTTAGTTTCTTTTGAAGGACTCTCCTTCCCCCCTGTCTGCCCCATCCTCATGTCCAAAATGAAGGAGGAGCCTTGAGTTCTTTGAGGATATAATAAGCAGGGTGGATAAAGGGGAACCAGTAGATGTAGTGTGTTTGGATTTCCAAAAGACCTTCAGTGAACTCTCACATTAAAGGTTACTGCACAAGATAAGAGCTCATGATGTTGGGGGTGATATATTAGCATGGATAGAGGATTGGCTAACTAACAGGAAAGAGTGAGTTGGGATAAATGGGTCATTTTGAGGTTAGCAAACTGTAACTAGTGGAGTGCCACAGGGATCAGTGTTGGGGCCTCAACTATTTCTGATCTATATGAATGACTTGGATGAAGGGACCATTTGTATTGTAGCTAAATTTGCTAATGATGTAAAGATAGGTAGGAAAGCAAGTTGTGAGGAGGATACAAAGAGTCTCCAAACAGATATAGATAAGTTAAGTGAGTAGATAGATGGTGTATAATGTGGTAAAATGTGAGGATGTCCACTTTGGCAGGAAGAATAGAAAAGCAGAATATTATTGAAATAGTGAGAGAGAGACTGCAGAATGCTGCAGCACAGAGGAATCTGGGTGTCCTTGTACATGAATCACATAAAGTTAGCATTCATGTACAGGAAGTGATTAGGAAGGCAAATGGAGTGTTGGCCATTATTGCAATGGGGATGGAGTATAAAAGTAGGAGAATCTTGCTGCAATTGTACAGGGCATTGGTGAGACTGCATCTAGAGTACTGTGTACAATTTTGGTCTCCTGACTTAAGGAGAGATATGCTTGCATCAGAAACAGTTCAGAGAATGTTTACTAGGCTGATTCCCGGGATGAAGGGGTTGTCTTATGAAGAAAGATTGGGCCTGTATCCATTGGAGTTTAGAAGAATGAGAGGTGATCTTACTGAAACATACAAGATTCTGAGGGGATTTGCAGGGTAGATGCTGAGAATCTGTTTCCTCTCATGGGGAATTGATAAGTAAGGGACACTGTTTAAAAATAAGGGGTCTCCCATTTAAGACGGTGATGAAGAGGAATATTTTTCTCTCAGAGGGGCATTAGTCTCTAGAATTCTCTTTCACAGAGAGTGTGGAGGCTGAGTCATTGAATATTTCAAGGTTGAGTTCGACAGATTTTTGACCTATAGGGGAATCAAAGGTTAATGGGATTGGGGACAGACTGGAAAGTGGAGTTAAGACCACAATCAGATCAGCCATGGTGCAGCCTCGATGGGCTGAATGGCCTATCTCTTATGGTCTTGCCTACCTGACCAGTACATTCTTATCTCCCTGCAGTCTCCAGCTTTCTATCTCACTACCAAGCACGCATCCATTTGTTTTTTGTATCATGCGCAAACTTCTTATTCATGTCCCTACATTTAAGTCTGAATCAGTGATCTAAAGCAGGAATGAAGGACCCAGTACTGAGCCCTGTGAAACCCCACTGGAAACAGCCTTCCAGTCACAAAAAAAAACACCCATCAACCATCATTCATCACTTCCTACCATTGAGTCAACTTTGCATCCAACTTGTACCTTGCCCTGGGGTCCCATGAGGTTTTATTTTTCTGCCCAGTCTGCCACGTGGGACCTTGTAGATGTGGACAGAATGTTTCCATTTGTGGGAGAATCCAAAACTAGGGGCCAGAAATACAAAATAGTTACTGATAAATCCGGTAGGGAAATAAGGAGATATGTGTTTACTCAGAGAGCGGTTACTCAGGAAGTGGTTGTGGCAAAAAGCTGAGATAATTTCAAAAGGAAACTAGACGAGAGAAAATGGAATAAAAAGATAAACTGAAAGACTGAGCTGAGGTAGATGGAATGGAAGGTGAAGCTTGTGGAGTGTAAAGACCAGCAGTGACTAGTTGGGAAGAATGGCCTGTGTCTATTCTGTACCTTCTGTGTAATTCTGTGTAAACTCTTTTTACAAGGTATTAGGAGGAGAGGATTTACAGCTGTGAAACTAAAACCAATTATCAAGATCTGACAGAGCTACTCAATTCATCAGGGCCTGAATATCATCAGCCTTTGAACATGGAAGGAGAAATGTTTGTCCATGGGAAGAGATTTCAAACATCAGTGTGACCGGAAAAGCACCGAGACACACACACCTGAGTGCGAGTGTTCCAGTGTTCCGGTACACAGCCTGAAAAGAATCACACCACTCACAGCGAGGAGAAAATGTACATGTGTTGTGTGTGTGGACGAAGCTTCAACTGATCCTCCAAGTTGGAGAGGCAGAGGACCATGGAGAAACCATGGAAATGTGGGGACTGTGGGAAGGGATTCAAATGCCAATTGCAGTTGGAAATCCATCGACACACTCATACTGGGGAGAAACCATTCCCCTGCTTCTTGTGTGGCAAGGGATTCATTAATTCATCTGACCTTCGGATACACCAGCGAGCTCACACTGGAGAGAGGCCATTCATCTGCTCTACCTGTGGGAGGAATTCACTCAGTCAGCCCACCTGCTGGCCCACCAGGGAGTTCACACTGTGGGGGGAAGCCACTCACCTGCTGTACCTGTGGGAGGAAGTCACTCAGTCAGCCCACCTCACTTTCACCAACTGGTTCACACAGATAAGAGACCTTTCAAATGTCCTGACTGTGAGAAGGGCTTTAAAAGGAGGTACCAGTTGCTGACACACCAACTGCTGGGAGAGGCAGTTCACCTGCTCCGAGTGTGAGAAGGGATTCATTCATCCGACTTTCTGATACACCGGCGATTTCTCACGGGGAGAGGCCATTCGCCTGCTCTGTGTGAGGGAAGAAATTCTCACGATTATCCTGCCTCACTGCACACCAACCGGATCACACTGATCAGAGGTCTTTTAAATGTTCTGACTGTGAGAGGAGCTTTAAAAGCAGGCGTGAATTGCTAGCACACCAACGTACACACACGGGAGAGGCCGTTCACCTGCTCTGAATGTGGGAAGGGATTCGTCCATTTATCCAACCTCCTGAGACACCAGCAAGTTCACACTGAGGAGAGGTTGTTTACTTGCTCAGGGTGTGGGAAAGGATTCACTCAGTCATCCCACCTGGTGAGACACCAGCGAGTTCACAAGTGATTACAGGGGTTAGATTCTGCTGTTATTGCTGTTGTTAATCACACCTAGGACTGAACCATGTTAATTCTGAGAGTTGGTGTTTCTTTCTTCTGATGTTAAGAATTGAACTGAAGTTTAATATTCTGGTTATATATCAAATAAATCAGCTTTGTTTTAAACATATTGTTGTAGATTTTTGTCTTTCCCACCTGAGTGTTTAACATCACCTGGCTGGAGCTAAGAAAAGACAATCTGGGGGAGGATCATACGGCAGGAACAGAACTTCAGCCTGGACACAGTCCAGGAGCACGATGACCATCCACATCTTGTCCCTGTTGATAAAATCAAAGACAGCATTTATTCTCCATCTCATTATCTGACCTTTTCATTTTGCACAGTTTACACTGATCTCCATGGTAACACAGATATTGTATTTCCTTCCCTCGTTTCCAATTTGCTAATATAAGATTTATTTAATGGATTTTCCAAGGTAACCACGCCCCCCCCGGCCCACCTTCCCACCACCCCCCCACCCGCCAACCCCCCAGCCCAACCCTGTTTAACAATGTTTTTAACATTACTTCATCTCTCATTGAACAGTTAATGTAACGGGTGGGTTGGTTCTCCCTGGAGGTGTTGAGATGGGCAGCACCATCTTCTCCACTGCCTGTAGCAGGGAAGATGTTGAAGTTTGTTGGAGGTTCTGGAAAAACTGGTCCTGAGCCTGTCGAGTAGCCATGGGGAGTGCGACCCTGGGGAGGATTCACAATTTGGATTGGCCGACTTGTCATGAGCTGGATGAGACTGTGACCGGGGGAGTGAACAGGAGTGGAGTGAATGGTCATTAGGACACCAGGCAAGGCAGTGACCCAGTCATTGGCCTCGACCAGATCATCAGCTCCCCTCATGACAGCTTTATTCAGTGTCTTTTCTCCCGAGTGATTAAAGCTCCCGACCATCCCACTGGACTCTGGGTGGTAGGGGATGTGGAAATGTTGTTCCACACCCACAAGATGACCCAGCTGCTGCATTACTACTGCTGTGAAACGGGAACCATTATTACTCCTATCCTTTTCCTAAGGCCACATCTGGTAAAGATGTGTTCCCACAAGGTAAAACCTTGTGTTGTGACTGCATCATTTTTACAGACAGGGAAAGCTTCAATCCACCAGGTAAACATATCTATAAACTACCAGGATATACTGGTCCCCTCCCTTACTGTGGGCCATGGGCCTGCCTATGTTTCCCAGCGACATAATTCAGATGGGTTGTGCCCATTGGGACCTTACATTTCGCAGGGCTGGATTAATTTGGATACAGATGAGACACAGGTTCAGGTGATAATGGACATCCTGGTGCATCCTCAGCCACCAAGAGTAATTATGTAACATATTGAGGACTTGAAACAGAGAAACACTCCCCTAATTTGATTCATAAACAAAATTCATTCTTTTCTAAACCATCAAGGTGTGATCTAAATCAAAATTAGAGCCATCCTTGTGATAGCAAACCTCATTGTGGAGGATGAGTGAATCCTTACTTGCTGTGAGAGATGAGGGAAAGTCTTTGCTATGGTGTACATCCTCTTTGACCACAGTCACATCAGGGTCAGGGTCCTGACAAGTTTTTAAACCAGGTTTAACTGGAGACTGTCGTACCAGTGCCAATGATTGTGTTTTGAGTGGATCCCAAGGAAACGCCTCTGGAGCAGCTTTCCTGGTGAGTTAGTCGTCCTGGTTATTACCACCACCCTCTTCACTAACTCCTGCTGCTGAAGTACATTCACCTTACAAATGGCAACTTGTCCCAGTCACTTACCAGCAAGATCCCAAATCATTCGAAGTTTGGAGTGGTGGGTGAGCGATTTCCTTTCTGTTGTGGAGAAGCTGTGTTTTTTTTTTGCTAGAGACGTAGGTTTTTTCCGAGGGAGTTACAACCAAAGGATATTTTCAGAATAGTTGGAGATTCCATCAGTAACAGATTGAAGGGCTGTGATCACAATAACCTCGGACTTCTGGGCTAAATATTGCGGTGGGTATTTAATAAAGGTACTATGGCTGTCAAGAAGCAAAGCCACAACACGAGTCTGATACAGTCCTTATTTATAAAACCGAGGCCCATCCACATAAACTCCACTGGAGTTTAACAGTAGTGTGGCCTTAACACGTCCATTGGACACTGCCTCTTTCATGTGACAACTATGTGGGGTTCTTTCATACTGCAACATCCGAGCCAATTGGTATTTGTGAGATTACAGGATATTAATACCTTTGCTTTGTAACTCCATAATTCATTAACTCTGTCATTCCAGGAATATTTTCTTAATTTAGCCCTTTCTTAGTAATGTCACTGGTATATGGGGCATGTAGAATTATTCAATTAAACTCTACCAGTACTCTGTGTGCTTAACTATTATTTGAAAGCAATATACCTGTGGATGCTGGAGATCTGAAATAAAAACAGAAGGTTCTGGAAAAACTCAACAGGTCTGGCAGCATCTGTGGAGAGAGAAACAGAGTTAATGTTTCGGGTGAAATATGAGTCTTCTTTGGAACTGAAGAGAGGTAGAAATGGGGTGGGTTTTATGCTGTTCAAAAAATTGTGTCAGGTCGAACAAAAGAGAAGGTCAGGGATAGGTTAGAGGGAGGGAGAGATTAAATAACAAAGATGTAATTGAATGAAAGGTAAAGGGAGTGGTAATGGTTGTGATAAACAAACAAAGCACAGTAAGTTTTAATGTTGGAATAAAGGATGAAAATCTGTCCATTTCATTTCTGAAGGAGAGTCGTATTAGACTCAGAATGTTAACTCTGTTTCTCTCTCTAATGATGCTGCCAAACCTGTTGAGTTTTTCCAGAACTTTCGGTTTTTATTTCAGTGAATCCTTTATACTTGTTAAATAAACAGATCTTTCCACAGGGGTGGGTGTGTCTAAGAAGCATCCAACTGGAAAGCCTTTTCCATTCACCACTTGCATTACTACAGTAGATATACATTGTTCTGACCCTGCCAGCAGGGCTGTGGAATTAATTGGATGGATCTTCAAAAAAGCACAGGTGTGATAAGCTGAATTAAATTCTATCTGTGATGTATCATTCCATAAAAGAATGAACATTCATTATCAGAGGTCGAAACGGAAGGAGGGAGGAACCAGTGACTTTGAGATTTAACCCAGCCAGGGTCAGCACCTAGAGGGGAGGAGGAAGATGGGCACCAGTGAAAAAGCTTTAAAAGCTCAGCGTATTCTCACAGGATAGCAGAAATTTAAATCACTTTGAGAAATAGAACATAGCGACGTACAGAATTTATATGTGTTTTTAAATTAATTTATTTCAGTTGGGTAACAAAATTGTTTTATATTCTGTATTTCGAGTGTCATTGGCGCTGCTGATACCCAACATTCCCTGCGGGTGTGAATGTGCTCTATACACGCCACAGGAGCCCAGTGCGCAGGCGCCGTGCTGACCTATCTGGAGCATGCGCAGTGCCACTTTGATCGGAGCCCAGCGAGTGCGGGAGAGGCTTTTGGAAATGGGTGAGAGCGGGCGGGGCTGAGGGAGGAATGAAGCCGGGGAGGGGAGTGGAGTGAGGGGAGGCTTCATAAACACCCGATGTAGGCCTTACGGGCAGAATCAGGGCCTGCAGGTCCCGTGTTTACAGCCCTGGGGCTTTTTTCCTGGGAACAGGTCCAGGTGAACCATTATTAGAGGCTCAGGAAGTTACACAATAGCAGAGGTGATTGGGGAGGGTGGCGGGGAGAAGAGCGCATGCGCGGCCATATCGGTGACGTAACGTAATGGGCGAGGCTTCAGGGTCCCGGTGACCAAGAGAGAAAAACATTGAGATAAAAACAAAAAACTGCAGATACATGTCTGTCCTTAGCTTGCTGCATTGTTCCGCAAACTGGAGGAACAGCACCTCATCTTCCGACTAGGCACTTCACAGCCTTCCGGACTGAATATTGAGTTCAACAATTTTAGATCTTGAACTCCCTCCTCCATACCCACCCCCTTTCCGTTTCTTCCCCCTCTTTTTTTCCAATAATTTATATAGATTTTTCTTTTCCCACCTATTTCCATTATTTTTAAATGTATTTGCACCCATCGTTTATCTATATCTTTTATGCCCTTTTAGTCTTATTTCACCCCACCCCCACTAGAGCTATCTGTACCTTGCTTGTCCTGTTCTCCACTCTTAATTAGCACATTCTTTTAGATAATATCACCACCAACACCTCTTTGTTCTTTTGTCTGTGACATCTTTTAGTTATCTCCTCTTGTCACTGCTTGCTTGTCCCAACAACACCCCCTTCTCCCCCCGCTACCCTTAAACCAGCTTATGTTTCACCTCTTTCCTATTTTTACTTAGTTCTGTTGAAGGGTCATGAGGACTCGAAACGTCAACTGTGCTCTTCTCCGCCGATGCTGCCAGACCTGCTGAGTTTTGCCAGGTATTTCTGTTTCTGACTTGCTCAGATCCTGATGGGATCTTTGGTTTGAATTTCCTGGTTCCAAATCCCATCAGCCCTGTCGCCGCGCATGCGCCCGGCTGCACACCCTCCCTTCTCAAGATGGCGGTGCGGTCGGTACCCTCGGGCCTGTCATCAGAAACACCTCAACTGCTGTTCCGCTTGTTGAAAACACGGGATATGGGAGCCTACATGAGGTGTTTCTGAAGCCTCCAAGTCCACCCGCCGCCTCTATTCCTCTCCTGCCTCAAGTCATCTCTCCCTCACGGATCCTGCCTCAAGTCATCTCTCCCCCACGGATTCAACAGGACATCGTCCAGCACCCGCACTGCGCATGCTCCAATCTCTGCCCCACAACACGCATGCGCCGGGGAGGCGGTTAGGGCCCCGCCCCTCATTCACTCCGATTGGTTGGAGGACCACCAGCCCCAACTCCAACTCGTCCTCCAGTCCCACCCCCTCTCTTCCTATTGGTCCGGAATCACCATCCGCCGCTTCCGGCTTCTCTGCGGCACCAAACTGAACCAGAGGCCCAATTGGCAAAAGGTGGTTATTTGCGTTCATTTAACATCACTGCTAAAGTCAATGAAGGTAATTTGTTGTTTTGAGGCAAAGTATTTGGTGGAATCAGAGTGAAGGAGTGGGATTGATCCACAGCCTGAGTCACCAGTTTGAGGACAGGAGGAGAGAGAATCTGGAGAGGAGAAAAGAATAAGTTGGAGACTGGACACTGAGTCTGGAACAATGAGCAGAGAGGGAGAGGAGTGTGTGGGACAGAGATTTATAGATTTGGAGGAATGAGAGGGAAAAATGTTCCATAGAAACTAGAATTCTCTGTTCTGAATTTATATATTTAATACCACATGGACTGCAGCGGCTGAAGAAGGCAGCTCACCACCATCTTCTCAAGAGCAACTAGGGATGGGCAATAAATGCTGGCCCAGCCAGCGAAGCCCACTTCCCATGAATGAATAAAAGAAAATATCCTGTATTTACAGTGATAACTTCTGTAAACTCATTTTACAGGTTAGAAGGGGAGGATCTCACTGTCACTTGATTCAGCAGAACCAGAATATCACTGGCCTTTGAATGAGGAAGAGTAAACGTTTGTCTATTCTGTCTGTGGAAAAAGATTTCAAACATCACTGTGACTGATAAAGCACCAAGACATTCACACACCCGAATGAGAGTGTTTCAGTGCACTGACTGTGGAAAGAGTTTTAATCAGTTACACAGACTGAATAAAAATCACACCATTCACAGCAGGGAAAAATCATCCGGGTGGTCTGCTTGTGAACAAGGCTTCAACTGATTGTCCAGCCTGGAGAGACACAAGCACATCAGGTCCTCTGAGAAACCGTGGAAATGTGGGGACTGTGGGAAGGGATTGATTTCCCCATCATAGCTAGAAACTCATCGATGCTCTGCCTCTTTCTGACATTTTTAAACATCAATGTGAATGGAAAAACACAGAGACACGCACCCCTGAGTGTGAGTGTTTCAGTGGACTGACTGTTGGGAGAGATCTAACCAGTTACACAGCCTGAAAAAACATTGCACCATTCACAGCGGAGAGAGGACGTACACATATTTTGTGTACAGATGAGGCTTCAGCTGATTGGCGAACATGCAGAGACACAAGGACACCTGCACCATAGAGAAACTGTGGAAATGTGAGGACTGTGGGAAGAGATTCCGTTCCCCATCTGCACTTGAAATTCATCGACGCATTCACACGGGGGAGAGGCCATTCACCTGCTCTCAGTGTGGCAAGGGATTCAATCACGCATCACATCTGGTTACACACAAGCGAGTTCACACCGGGGAGAGGCCGTTCACCTGCTCCGTGTGTGGCAAGGGATTCACTCAGTCATCACACCTGCGGTTGCACCAACGCGTTCACACTGGGGAGAGGCCGTTCATCTGCTCCGTCTGTGGGAAGGGATTCAGTGAATCATCCACCCTGCAGAACCACAGTGTTGTTCACACTGGGGAGAGGCCATTCACTTGCCCCGTGTGTGAGAAGGGATTCACTCGGTTAACCAACCTTCTGCGGCACCAGATAGCGCACACCGGAGAGAGACCATTCACTTGCTCCGTGTGTGGGAAGGGATTCACTCGGTCAACCAGCCTGCGGGCACACCGACATGTTCATACTGGAGAGAGGCCATTCTCCTGCTCTGACTGCGGGAAGGGATTCCCAAATTCATCCAGCCTATGGAAGCACCGGCGAGTTCACACCGGGGAGAGGCCATTCTCCTGCTCTCTGCGTGGGAAAGGATCCAACCAGCTGAGACACCAGCGTGTTCACACTGGGGAGAGGCCTTTCACCTGTTCTGAGTGTGAGAAGGAATTTGCTGATACATCCAGCCTGCGGAAGCACCGCCGAATTCACACAGAGGAGAGAGACCGTTCACTTGCTCTGAGTGTGCGAAAGGATTCACGGAGTCATCCAACCTGCTGAGACACCATTGCAGTCACACTGATTAGAGACCCTTTCGAAGCTCTGACTGTGGGTGTTAATTGTATCAGCTGTGGTTACATATACATAGGTGAAGGGAATTGCTTGGATGGTTACTTGAGCACAAATAAAAAGAAACTTACTGGCATGGAGTGGAGTCAGGAGCTATATAACTAAAGTTTCACTCTGTGAATAAGTCTATACCAAGAAAAGATTGGCTCCAGTTTCTTTCTTCACCATAAGGCTGTCATGGTAACAGATTGCTTGCCTAATGGCGAAGAATGGAAACTAAACGGAAATAAAATTTTGGACAAAAGCTTACAGTCCCAGTAATTTTTGTGAGAAATGGCTGAAAGCAATTGTCAGGGTTTGATACCCAGCCTCTGTTCTTGGAGTCTGAGCCATACGACCAGTGGAAGAATGAAGTGGATATGTGGACACGGGTTATGTCCCAACCAAGGAGGGAACACGGTCTGTCCTTGGCACTGTCACTTCCTAACAAAAGTAAAATCAGAACAGAAGTATTTTGTGAGCTGGATGCCTGTCAGTTGGATATCGATGAATGTTTGGATCTTCTATTCGGGTTCATTGATGAGATTTACAAGAAAGCCTGTGAGCATAATCGGACTTTGACAGGTTTTGAATGAGGATGAAAGCACCTTTAGCAGATCTGGTTTGGAACAGCACTAATAGGTGAATGGGAACAATTAACAAGTGTTTCAGGACTAACTCAAAATATGATTATGAGCCAAACTGCCCAAAGTGGAAAATCAGGGTCTTCAAAGTGACTCGTGACACAGAGAATTCTGAGGCTGAAGATCATGACAATTATCACTCTGAAGGAATTGTACTCATCACATAGAGTTTTGGTCCATTGATGAGTATATTGTTCACAGACACTTTCAACTGTGCTGTGTTAGATAGTGGCTGCACCTCGACAGTATGTGGATCAGATTGGTGAAGATGTTACCCAGATTCACCTCATGGTGAAGATAGGCACAAGGTTAAGGAGGGTTCAACTTGTTTAGGTTTGAGTGATGTCACACATTGAAGCCACTAAAAAGAGTGGTGATTCCATGCAAAATATCTGGATTCAGCCACTTTATCAGGACTGGTGCAGTCTTTTGTGAGATCCCCTCACTGTTGAGTAAACCTTAGATAAAAGGCACAATTGCAACTGGACATGAATCAAGATAACACAACTGTTTTTGGAAAGTCAGTGAGTCTGCAGTTTACTCAATCAGGACATTATCGTATCCCTTTAACAATACCTGCTGTTTCGAATCAGAGTGTTTGAGAAGGATTAATGGAATCAAGTGATAAGAATCAGCGAGAAGAAAAGCAAATTGTCTTAAAGCTACAAAGACAGTTTGCTCACCCTTCTTCTCAAAGATTAAAACTCCTGCAGGGTGGTTGATGAAGAGTATACGAGGCTCATAGAAGAGATTAATGCAAGGTGTGAAATCTGTAAAAAGTATCGGAGGACACCGTCACATCCTATTGTAAACCTTGCCTTGGCACATGACTTGAACAAGTTAGTTGCCATGGATCTAAAGGTATGGGACAAAGTCAGAAATATTTTCACTCTACACTTTATGGACATAGTAACTCAATTTAGTCTTTCTCTCATAATACATGGCAAGGACAAAAGGGTGATTATAGACCAAGTCATGGAGAAATGGATAGGGACTAGACCTGGGGCACCAGCTAAGTTTCTGACTGATAATGGAGGGGAATTTGCTAGTGAGTTTAGAGACGTGTGTGAAAACATGAACATTATGTTCATGAACATCACAGCTGAAAGTCCTTTCAGCAATGGACTCTGTGAAAGGAATCACGCGGTGATCAATGAAATGCATAAAATCTTAGCTGATCAGCCAAACTGCAAGTTGACCACTGCACTGGCATGGATGATTCATGTAAAGAATTCACTTCAGATGGTTGGAGGGTATAGTCCCTATCAATTGGTCTATGGGAGAAATCCCAAATTACCCTCTGTGCTGGGCGATAGCCCTCCTGCTTTAGAAAGCACAACAATTAGTTCCAATTTTAGTCATCAATTATCAGATTATTTCATGAAAAGAAGTGCTTGAACTCAGAAATTATTGGGAATCCTAGCTATGGGTGTCTCATCATGTAATGCTTTGTACAAAATAAGGAAAATCATATTCTTTCTGTTTCAAAATATTGTTTGTGGCTATTGTTAGGATCCCAGTCGAGACCATTAACTTTTAAAGAGAAATTCGAATACCCAGTGATTAACTGAAAGAATTACGCCACAAGATTCCATATTTTTAAACGAAAACAAACTTTACTATGAATATAAGAGAAAAGAAAATTAAAAACCAGCACAATGAACTTAACACGATAGTTAATAAAGACTTATACTATTAACCCAGTTCTACTTTTTTAACTTCCCCCCCACCCCTAACACATGAATTCATTTATATTTAACGATATTTTGAAGGTTCATTCACTTCTGTTCCTGGGACCATCCCAAAGATATGTCAAAGCTCTCCAGAATTCTCTTTAATTCTCCTCAGTATTCCAGCTGTTCTCCAAGTTCCAAGATTTTATGGTGGTCCTTCCATTAGCTTTTGGCTAAACAACCCTCCAACTTTCCTTTAAGACCTCAAAACTGTGGACTCCTCAGTCCAAGCGTGGGATTCACCGCCTTTTTGCTGAGGGATTTAAACATTAGGAACACCCCTAGTTCCTAATGGCCCTATAGGTTTCCAGCTGGTTCACAGCTCCTGGTCCCACAGCTGGCTGCTTCCAAGCGAACTGCAGACTGCCTGCTTTCTGTGAGAAACACGCGGAATTCCAACCAAGGCTCCACCATGAATCACTTATCCCCATGGTAACAGAGACCAGTTGGGATGTCCAATTGATATTTAAATTAATTAACTTTTAGCTTCAAAACCAAAGCTTTTTTCCCTGAGGTCTGCATAAAGAATTCACCTCTCTAACAAAGACAGGATAATAATTAAGATAAAAACAAAATACTGCGGATGCTGGAAATCTAGAACAAAAACAAAAATACCTGGAAAAGCTCAGCAGGTCTGACAGCATCTGCGGAGAGGGATACAGTTGACATTTCGAGTCTGTATGACCCTTCATCAAACTAAGAAATATAGAAATGAGGTGAAATATAAGCTGGTAGAGGGGGGTGGGACAGGTAGAGCTCAATAGGGGGGCAGTGATAGGTGGACGCCAAGAAGAGACTGCCAAAGATGTCATAGACAAAGGGGCATTGACGGTGGTGATATTATCTAAGGAATGTGCTAATGCACATATTAAGGGTAGAAAGCAGGACAAGCTAGCAGCAGATGGCCCTAGTGGGGGTGGGGTGGGGTGAAGGGGTCTAAATGGGCTAAAAGGTGGAGGTGAAACAATAGATCGAAATAAATTTAAAAATAGGTGGGAAAAGAAAAATATATTTGTAAAAAAATTATAAATTATTGGAAAAATGGGGATCGGAAAGTGGGTGGGGATGGAGGAGAGAGCTCATGATCTGAAATTGTTGAACTCAATATTAAGTCCAGAAGACTGTAAAGTGCCTAGTCGGAAGATGAGGTGCTGTTCCTCCAGTTTGCACTGAGCTACACTGGAACATTGCAGCATGCCAAGGACAGACATGTGGGCATGAGAACAGGGTGGTGTGTTGAAATGACAAGCGACAGGGAGGTCTGGGTCATGCTTGCGGACAGACTGAAGGTGGTCTGCAAAGCGGTCACCCAGTCTGCGTTTGGTCTCTCCAATGTAGAGGAGAGCGCTTTGGGAGCAGCGAATGCAGCAGACTAAATTTAGGGAAGTGCAAGTGAAGCACTGCTTCACTTGAAAGGAGTGTTTGGGCCCTTGGACAGTGAGGAGGGGGGAAGCAAAAGGGCAGGTGTCGCACCTTCTAAGGTTGCATGGGAAGGTGCCGTGGGAGGGGGCTGAGGTGTAGGAGATGATGGAGGAGTGGAACCGGAGAGTTCCCGGAGGGTACAATCCCTGCGGAAAGCCGCCGGTGGGGGAGGGTGAAGGGAAGATGTGTTTTGTGGTGACATCATGCTGGAGTTGGCGGAAATGGCAGAGGATGATCCTTTGAATGCAGAGGCTGGTGGGGTGATAAATGAGGACAAGGGGGACCCTATCATGGTTCTGGGAGGGAGAGGAAGGTGTGAGGGCGGATGCACGGGAGATGGGCCAGACACAGTTGAGGGCCCTGTCAACCACCATGGGTGGAAAACCTCAGTTAAGGAAGAAGGAAGACATGTCAGAGGAACTGTTTTGGAAAGTGGCATCATCAGAACCGATGCGACGGAGGGAAAGGAACTGAGAGAATGGGATGGAGTCCTTACAGGAAGCGGGGTGTGAGGAGCTTTAGTCGAGGTAGCTGTGGGAGTCGGTAGGCTTGTAATGAATATTGATGGATAGTCTATCACCAGAAATTGTCAGGACAATAATTGTCAGACTCAATGTCTCCAGCTAAAAGAGCCCACCTGCCGTTTTACAGTTCTTACCCTTCGAGCTTTGGCTTATTAAATCAACATGGGCCACACCTTGTGATTGTGAATTCCCTTAGGGTGTTTTTGTCAGATTCTCAGCCCAGGTTTTCCAATTATCGTACATTTAAAAAAAAATCCAATTCCTAAACTAAAAGTTATATTTCTAAAACATGAATTATGAAACTAGATATTCACAACACCTTCCCCAGGAAGAAATGAAAATGTCTCACCCTCGTAATATCCTATTTACAATATTACAACTTACAACCTGCTGTACATCTTAACAACAGGCATGATCTTATCGAATGGCGGAGCAGGCTCGAGGGGCCAAGTGGCTGACTCCTGTTCCTGAATCCTATGTTTTCCTATGTTTAACTATCTTATAACATGCAATACACATAATAATCTCTCCAATGTCCACTTCAAATTCACAAGTCTATCTTGATAACAGCACATTGCTGAATTCCATGTCCAGGAATCACATTCCACTGAAGATGTGAAACATTACAGCTTGCAGTGTTTTCTGAAAGTTTTCTTCTTACAATAATTATAGTCCAAAGTTCCTTCTGCAAGAGGAGAGCCCTCATTGCTGTTCATATGTGTATTTTCAATTTCAGTTTGAAAATACGTTTGTTCAGAGTTCGCCCTTTGAGCTTTATTTTCTTCCATGTCTGTAGTTTCTCCATTGTTTAAATCCAAAAGGAATACCCCAGTCAATTCCACATTTAAAGTGTCTTCTTCTTGTTCAGTTGGAGGTGGAACTTCATTTTTCAGTTCATTTCCCAGACTCAAACATTTCGGATTCTCTTTTTGAGACAAGAAGTTCAGAAAGGCTTCTTTTTGTGGCAACAGCTCGTTCCTTCATTGGTCAAAATCTTCTTTAGCCATTTCAAGAATGTTGTTCAAATGCTTTTAATGTTCAAGTAAAAAGGTTTGATATTCCTGTTTTGAGTATATGGGATCTTGGGCTTCAGAAACAGAGGTATTGAGAACAAAAGTGGGGAAGTTATGCCAATAGTTTATAAAGCTCTGGTGAGGCCACTATGAGAGTCCTGAGTCCGGTTCTGGTCACTACACTTTAAGAGGATGTGAGGGTCCTTGAGAGGGTGTAGAGGAGATTTACCAGAATAGTTCCAGGGATGAAGGATTTTTACAAGTTTAAGTTGGAGAAGCTGGGATTGTTCTTCTTGGAGTAAAGGAGGCTGAGGGGAGTTTTGATAGAGGTGAACAAGATTATTGCAGGTTAAGATAAGGATGGGTGGAGGCTCGAGTGGAGCATAGTGGTATTGTCACTGGACTAGTATTCCAGACACCCAGGGTCTGGGGACCTGGGTTTGAATCCCAACACAGCAGATGGTGAAAATTAAATCAAACAAAAATCAGGAATTAAAAGTGTGATGATGACAACATCTGGTTCACTAATGTCCCTTAGGAAAGGAAATCTGCTGTCCTTACCTGGTCTACGTGTGACTCCAGACCCACAGCAATGTGGTTGACTCTTAAATGTCCTCTGAACAAGGGCAATTAGGGATGGGCAATAAATGCTGGCCAAGCCCTGTGCTGTAGACCCAATGGAACAGAGACAAATGTATTTATTTGAGACCTATCTGTAGTGGTAGAAAAACCACTATTTACTGACCAGGATAAAATAGACGTTCTACATCAGCTTTTGTGGGTCAGTTCAGTGGAAACCTGCACTCCCAGGCTAAAAGAGCATCAGCCCACTGGAAGCAAAGTCATGAGACCGGCCAGTCCAGCAGAAAGAAACACTCCGGCCCTCCCAATTCATCAATCGTCAGAATGAACATGGTTCTCTCCGGGATGTGACTGACGGCAGCAATAACAGCAGAATCCAACCCCTGTTATCACTTGTGAACTCGCTGATGTTTCTGAAGGTAGGTTGATCGACTGAATTTCTTCCCACACTCAGAGCAGGTGAACGGTCTCTATCCAGTGTGAAGATGCTGGTGTCTCAGCAGGCTGGATGAATCAATGAATGCTTTCCCACACTCAGAGCAAGTGGGTGGCCACTCCCTGGTGTGAATCCGCTGGTGTGCCTTCAGGAAGGACGACCGACTGAATCCCTTCCCACGCTCCGAGCAGGTGAATGGCCTCTCCCTGGTGTGAACTCGTAGGTGTATCCGCAGACTTGATGAATCAATGAATGCCTTACCACACTCGGAGCAGCTGAACGGCCTCTCCCCAGTGTGAACTCGCTGGTGTATCCGCAGGTTGGAGGAGTGAGAGAATCCCTTTCCACGATCAGAGCAGGTGAACGGCTTCTCCCCAGTGTGAACGCGCTGGTGTGCCTGTAAGTGAGATAACCGATTAAATCCCTTCCCACAATCAGAACAGGTGAATGGCCTCTCTCCGGTATGAATTCGCTGGTGTGTCAGCAGGTCGGATGAAGTAGTGAATGCCTTTCCACACTCAGAGCAGGTGAACGGCCTCTCCCTGGTGTGAATTCGCTGGTGTCTGAGCAGGTGAGATGAATGAGTGAACCCCTTCCCACACTCACAGCAGGTGAATGGTCTCTCTCCAGTGTGGCTGCGTTGATGAATTTCCAGCTGAGATGGGGATCTGAATCCATTCACACAGTCCCCACACTTCCATGGTTTTTCCATGGTCTGGGCCTCCTAGTCTCTCTTCAGGTTCGTTGATCAGCTGAGGCGTCCACATATAGCACATGTACGTCTCTCCCAGCTGTAAATAGTGATGTTCTTACAGACTGTGTAACTGGTTAAAGCTCTTGCCACAGTCAGTGCACTGGAACACTCTCACTCGGGTGTGTGTCTTCGTCCTTTCTCAGTCACACTGATTTTAAAATCTTCTGAAGCGCACAGAACAGACAAAATTTTCTCCTTCAAGATTCAAAGGCCGATGATGTTCAGGTCGCGCAATAATTGAGTGACTGCTAATTCTTCACTTGATGTCTGGTTCGATTTTCATCTCTGTAAATCCTCCTCTTCTAATATCCTCTCAAAGGAGTTGATAAAAGTCAGCGCTCTCAGTCCAGGATAGAAACTAGAATTACCTGTTCTTAATTTCTCTGGAACATTATTTCCTTTCTTACTCCCCAAGCGCTGTAAGTAGCTGCCCCCACACACACTCCCTCCATTAGCTGGAGTGTTTAGTACAGTTTTGGTCTCCTTACCTAAGGGAGAATATACTTGTCACAGGGGAAGTTTAGCAAGGGTTCACCAGATTAATGCCTGCAAGGTGGGATTTTCTTATGAGGAGAAATTGAGGAAACTCGGCCTCTATTTTTAGAGTGTGTGAAGCTAAAAACAAATGTTGTGCTGTTTAAAATCAAACTACAGGACTTGGAAGAAAATGAGGGGAAGACATATTGTAAACTCCCCTCCCCCACTCCCTCAGCTGGCAGCGCAAGCGCAGAAAGCGCTGCTGTCCGGAGCAGGCGCAGTGCAGTTGCCGCCAGCGGTCGCTCGATCTCTTTTTGAACCAGCCAACCGCCATAGACAGTGGGGGGGATGGGGAGTTCGCCGAGTGACTTCTCCCTCTGGCCGGAGCCGTCAGCCGGTGACCTGGAAACCTTGAGATAAAAACAAAACCCGAAACGTCGACTCTTTTTGTCTCCACCGATGCTGCCAGACCTGCTGAGTTTTTCCAGGTAATTCTGTTTTTGTTTTGACCTGGAAACCTTGTCTCGAGGAGGTGCAGGGGGAGGGGGCAAAACGGGTGGGGGCGGGGCTCCAGTGTCCGCGCGCCTGGCCTGCAGACCGGAACCCGAGGACGTCACCGCGGAACAGAGGGATTCCTATTGGCTGATTCGGTGAACGTTCCATTGTGGACGTCACAATGCGAAAGGTGGACAATCAGCTTCAAACCAAAAGTTCCTCCTCTGGGCAACATCTGTGAGGAAATCAATGTTTTTACTTCTATTTGTTTTTTAATTCTGGGGTTTAATTATGGACTTGCAGGAACTGAAGGGAGAGGAAGTGAATCCAGGGAGAGTGCAGACTCTGGAAAGGTTGGCCCAGGTCTCTTTCTCTTAAAGTCATTGCCATTCTTTGTTCCCTCAACTTGACACATTAATTTGTCTGGTTGAAAGGTTGGTCTCTTTCCTAATGTTCACAATTAAAGGGGTGATTTCCCCAGGAGATGGCTGACATTTAAGACTACAAGCTAGTAAGGTAGGACGTTAAAGCGTGAGGTGTTGCATTTTGGGAGGACGACAAGGCAAGGGAGTACACAAGAGTGGAAGGACCCGAGGAAGTAGAGGATCAGAAAGACTTTGGCGTGCATGTCCATCAATCCTTGATGGCAGCAGGACAGGTAGTGGTTAAGAAGGCATATGGGATACTTGCCTTTATTCAACAAGGCACTGAATACAAGAGCAGGGAGGTTATGGTGGAGATGTATAAAGTGTTAGTTCGGCCATATCTGGAGTACTGTGTGCAAAATCAGCATGGTTTCATCAAGGGGAGGTCATGCCTGACAAATCTGTTAGAATTCTTTGAGGAGGTAACGAGTAGGTTAGACAAAGGAGAGCCAATGGATGTTGTCTACTTGGACTTCCAGAAGGCCTTTGACAAGGTGCCGCACAGGAGGCTGCTCAGAAAGATAAGAGCCCATGGTGTTAGAGGCAAGGTACTAGCATGGATAGAAGATTGGCTGTCTGGCAAGAGGCAGCGAGTGGGGATAAGGGGGTCCTTCTCAGGATGGCAGCCGGTGACTAGTGGAGTTCCGCAGGGGTCAGTGTTGGGACCACAACTTTTCACTTTATACATTAATGATCTAGATGAAGGAACTGAGGGCATCCTGGCTAAGTTTGCAGATGATACAAAGATAGGTGGAGGGACAGGTAGTATTGAGGAGGCAGGGAGGCTGCAGAAGGATTTGGACAGGTTAGGAGAATGTGCAAAGAAGTGGCAGATGGAATACAACGTGGGGAAGTATGAGGTCATGCACTTTGGTAGGAAGGAATAGAGGCATAGACTATTTTCTAAATGGGGAGAGAATTCAGAAATCTGGAGTGCAAAGGGACTTGGGAGTCCTAGTCCAGGATTCTCTTAAGGTTAACTTGCAGGTTGAGTCGGTAGTTCGGAAGGCAAATTCAATGTTGGCATTTATTTCGAGAGGACTAGAATATAAAAGCAGGGATGTGCTGCTGAGGCTTTATAAGGCTCTGGTCAGACCACATTTAGAATATTGTGAGCAATTTTGGGCCCCGTATCTCAGGAAGGATGTTCTGGCCCTGGAGAGGGTCCAGAGGAGGTTCACGAGAATGATCCCAGGAATGAAAGGCTTAACATATAAGGAACGTTTGAGGACTCTGGGTCTTTCCTCGATGGAGTTTAGAAGGATGAGGGGGGATCTGATTGAAACTTACAGAATACTGAAAGGCCTGGATAGAGTGGACGTGGGGAAGATGTTTCCATTAGTAGGAGAGACTAGGACCCGAGGGCACAACCTCAGAGGAAAGGAAGACCTTCTAGAACAGAGATGAGGAGAAACTTCTTTAGCCAGAGAGTTACTAAAGAAGGCTGCTTCATTGCCAGAGAAGGCTGTGGAGGCCAGGTCATTGAGTGTATTTAAGACCAAGATAGATAGGTTCTTGATTGGTAAGGGGATCAAAGGTTACGGGGAGAAGGCGGGAGAATGGGGTTGAGAAACTTATTAGCCATGCTTGAATGGCGGAGCAGACTTGATGGGCCGAATGGCCTAATTTCTGCTCCTATGTATTATGGTCTTATGGTCCTGGTCACCACACTGTAGGAAGGATGTGATTGCGCTTGAGAGGGTGCAGAGGGGATTTGCCAGGGTGTTGCCTGGACTGGAGCATTTCAGCTGTGAAGAGACACTAGATAGGCTGGAACAAAAACAAAAAATGCTGGATAAACTCAGCAGGTTTGGCAGCATCTGTGGAGAAAAAGACAGAGTTAATGTTTCGAGTCCGTATGACTCTTCTCCAGAGCTAAAGGGAAGTAGAAATGTGGTGAAATATATACTGTTTAAAGGAGGTGTAACAGGTGAAGCTGGATAGAAAGCCAGCGATAGGTGGAGGCAAAGGAGAGATTGCGAAAGGTGTCATAAACAAAAGGTCAAAGGGCTGTTAATAGCGGTGGTACTGGCTAAAGGAGGTGCTAATGGAGACATGAAGCATGGAAAGCAGAATGTGATAATGGCAAGACCAGGGTAAGCACTCTTGAAAGTGACAGATGGCCCTAGTGTGGGTGGGGTGGAGGGAGGGGACGGTGGTGGGAAAAAAGATCAAAAAGGCTAAAAGCTGGGGATAAAACAATAAATAAAAATGGAAATAAATTTTAAAAATAATAGTAATGAAAATAAGTGGGAAAAAAGATATCTAAATAAACAAATAAAAATTAAGAAATAAAAGTGATAGTAAAAAAAAGGGGATCAAAAAGGGGTAGATAGGCTGGGGTTGTTTTCCTTAGAGCAGAGAAGGCTGAGGGGGGACCTGATTGAGGTGTACAAGATTATGAGGGGCACAGATAGTGTAGATAGGAAGAAACCTTTCCCCTTAGTGGAGGGGTCAGTAACCAGGGGGCATAGATTTAAGGTAAGGAGCAGGAAGTTTGGAAGTGATTTGAGGAAAGCTTTTTTCACCCAGAGGGTGGGGGGTTTTTGGAACTCACTGCCTGAGAGGGTGGTAGAGGCAGGAACCATCACAACATGTAAGAAGTATTTAGATGAACGCTTGAAATGCCATAGCACATATGGTTACAGGCCAAGTGCTGGAAAATAGGATTAGAGTAGATAGAGGCTTGATGACCGGCACAGACACGATAGGCTGAAGGGCCTCTTTCCGTGCTGTAAAACCCTATGACTCTATTTCTTGGATATAGATTGTGTATGTCTAGTATTAATATAGTAAATGCTACATTTTTATGGTTCTTTAATAAAGTACATTTATTATTATTTCTAGTTTTCCTATATAGTACTGTATATATTTCCAGTCATTAAGGCACAGAAGTTGTCCATTCAGCAAGTTGCGTCCATGCTGACTCTCTGTAGAGCTCCGTTTCCCTTGTATATCAAGAGAGGAAAGAATAAGCCAAAGCAACTAGAATTGGCTGTTCTGAATTTTTGTCCTATACTGACAATGATGGGTTTTGTAAATTCTTTTTACAATATTTTAGAAGGAGAGGATTTGCAGACAGAAATCTCAAAACATCACATCGTAACCTAACAAAGTCACTTGATTCATTGGGATGTGAAAAACACTGGCCTTTGAATCTGGAAGGAGAAATGTTTGTCTGTTCTGTCTGCTTCAAAAGGTTTTACATATCAGTGTGACTGGAAAAGCACCGAGACACACACGCCTGACTGAATGTGTTCCAGTGTACTGACTGTGGAAAGAGACTTAACCAGTTATACAATCTGAACAAACATCGCACCATTCACAGCAGTGAGAGACTGTTGTCTGTCACATTATCTGTGAGGGGACGAGACTTCAACTCATTGTCGAATCTGGAGAGACACCATGGAGAAACCATGGAAATGTGGAGACTGTGGGAAGGGATGCAAAACCCCATCACAGCTGGAGATTCATCTACGCAGTCACACTGGGGAGAGGCCGTTCACCTGCTCTGAATGTGGGAAGGGATTCACTCAGTCATCCACCCTGCAGAAGCACCAGCGAGTTCACACTGGGGAGAGGCCGTTCACCTGCTCTGAGTGTGGGAAGCGATTCACTCAGTCATCCAGCCTGATGGCACACCACATCACTCACACCGATGAGAGACCCTTTAAATGCTCTGACTGTTTGAGTGGCTTCAAAAGTACGGCAGATCTAAGGGTCCACCAACGCATTCACACTGAGGAGAGACCATTCAGCTGCTCTTACTGTGCAAAGAGGTTTACAACGTCATCCAACCTTTGGACACACCAACGCATTCACACTGAGGAGAGACAATTCAGCTGCTCTTACTGTGCAAAGAGGTTTACAACGTCATCCAACCTTTGGACACACCAGCGCGTTCACACCGGGGAGAGGCCGTTCATCTGCTCTGAGTGCGGGAAGGGATTCACTCAGTCTTCCAACCTGCGGGCACACCAGTGAGTTCACACCAGGGAGAAACCATTTGCCTGCCCTGAGTGTGGGAAGGAATTTATTCAGTCCTCCAGCCTGCGGGCACACCAGTGAGTTCACACCAGGGAGAAACCATTTGCCTGCCCTGAGTGTGGGAAGGAATGTATTCAGTCCTCCAACCTGCGGGCACACCAGCGAATTCACACTGGGGAAAGGCCGTTCACTTGCTCCGTGTGTGAGAAGGGATTCACTCGTTCATCACACTTACTGAGACACCAGCGAGTTCACGAGTGAATACAGGGGTTGGATTCTGCTGTTGTTGCTGCTGTTAATCCAGGACTGAACAATATTCATTCTGACAGTTGGTGAAGTGGGAGGGTCGGAGGGTTTCTTTCTGCTGGACTGGCCGGTCTCACAACTTTGCTTCCACTGGGCTGATGCTCTTTGAGCCTGGGAGTGCACATTTCCACTGAAATGATCTACAGAAGCTGATGATGTATACACATTTCACCCTGAATAGTAAAGAGTGTTTTTCCAACCACTACAGTTAGATCTAAAATAAATACATTTGTCTCTATTCCATTGAGTCCACAGCACGGGGCCAGGCCAGTCAGCACAATTGTCTATGTCAGTATTTATGCTTCACATGAGCCTCCACCCACCCTCATCTCCCCTCATCAGCATATCCTTCTATTCCTTTCTCCCTAATGTATGTATCTAGCTTCACCTTAAAAGTATTCATACTATTCACCTCAACCACTCGCTGTGGTAATGAGCTCCACATTCTCACCAGTTGCTGGATGAAGATGTTTCTCATGAAATCCCTATTGAATTATTGAACCCCTTTATAATCTTAAAGACTTCCATCAGGTCACCCTTCAGTCTTCTCTTTTCTAGAGAATAGCGCCCCAGCCTTTCATGAGGGGTAAATGCTCTCAGTTCAGGTATTATTCTTGTGAATCTTTGTTTCCCATCCTCCAGTGCCTTATTTCCTTTCTCGAAATGGAGATCACAAATGTTGACCATCCTCCCAGTGTAATCGAACCATGCTTCTGAACATAAACTCCGTGTTTTTTATTCTATCCCTCTAGAATGCCCTACATATGGGCTCCACATTCAAGGAAATTTGCGAAGTTCTTAGGGAGTCTGGAGCGAGGATTTACGATATTGCTACCAGGAATGAGGGACTTCAGTTAGTTGGAAAGACTGGAGCAGCTGAAATCTCTCTCGTTAGATCATTGAGTCATTAGTGTAGGCAATGGGGCCATTCAGCCCATCGAGTCCATGCTGGCTCTCTGTAGAGAAAACCTGTCAGTCCCATTGCCCAGTCCTATCCCTGTAGTGCTCCAGATTCATTTCCCTGACGTGCCCATCCAATTTCCATTAGAAATCATTCCATCACCTCTGCTTCAAGCACACTCATAGGAAGTGGGTTCCAGGTCATTACCACTCACTTTAAATGTACACAAGGATCACAGAGCACAGAAGGAGGCCATTTGGCCCATCGTGTTCATCATTCCTGAACCTCATTAGTGCAGTTTCTCACATGAGCCCAGTATGAAGGGGGTGTCCCTGGTCTCTAATGATCTTTCCCTTAAACCTGGTTCCTGGAATAGACACATCTGGAATATTGGAATTTTGCAGTCTCAATCCATCAAGACAGCTCCCGACCAGTGGGCAATGTTCACTGTTTTATATTCGGGTCTAGGGAATAATGTTCACAGTTTTATATTCGGGTATGGGGGATAATGTTCACTGTTTTATATTCAGGTCTGGGCGGGGATAATGTTCACTGTTTTATATTCGGGTCTGGGGGATAATGTTCACTGTTTTATATTCGGGTATGGGGGATAATGTTCACTGTTTTATATTCGGGTCTGGGGGGGCATAATGACCTACCTGGTTCGTATTTAAGCAAAAGCTGTGCAGTAAACGATTCGCTGCTGCATTCTCCATGGCAATGCCTCTACCAATCAGAGTCCACTTGCCAACCTCAGCACTCACTGCTCATGCAGTATAAATTCCCTTTACTATTGGTTTTCTTGCAAATCTGTCCTGATGAGCAGAAGACGAAAAGCTTCAACAGCATGTCTCCTTTTTCAGCAATATTCCCTGGACAGAATTTTACATCCCTCCGCCGATGGGTTTGTAGTCAGGAGTGACCATCATGTTTCTCAGATAGTCTTACCACTGGGCTCTCGCCCAATCTGACCTCTCGCCCAATCTGACCTCTCCACAATTTTACACTTGGACCAGCGAGGCCCAGGCTGACCTGCCTGCCCTTACATCGATTGAGACCTTTAAATGGCCAATTATTGACCATTTGAGAGCCTTTTCCTGCACAGCCTCAATTATCAGGCTGGTGGGCGGAGTTCGGGGGTGAGGGGCAAGCATGAAAAGGAACCATTTTCCGTTCTTGGGTGGGAATTTGCAGGGGGTCACCTCCATCAGCAGCCCCCTTCTAACATTGGCTGCCCCCTCAAAAGGTCTGACTCCGTGGGGCCTCCCTCCCCCACTGGCTTCTATACCAACACAAGCACCCTCCCCCCTCAGCTCCCCTTGGTCTGAACTTCCCCTCCACACCCTGAGATCCCCACATTTACCTGGTCCCGGACTCCTGGGACTTCGGCTCTGGGAACTGCATGCAGTCCCAACCTTGTCCACTGCAGCTTCATACGCTGCAGGCTCAGTAGAGCTGCTGGCCACAGATTGGTCTCTGTGGTGGGACTTCCTCCCGAGTGAGGGGCGGGAGTCCCGTCTCCAGCTAATTAACAGTTGTTAGAGCGTGGAATCACTGCAGGGCAGGCAGTATAGCGGGGATGTGTTCTCCAGCGACTTTTCGGATAGTGGGTAGGGAAACTGGGGAGAAGCGGAAAATGAAGTTGAACACAGATAAATGTGAGGTAGTAGGTTTTGGTCAGAAGAATGAGGAGGTCATTTATTACTTGGAAGGTGTGAGCCTGGGTGGAAAAGAGGAACAAAGAGATCTCTGAGTATAATTGTATCATTCAGAGCAAGGCCATAAAATGAGCAAATCGAGCACTAGGTTTTATTTCTTGAGGAATGGAATTGGAATGTGGGGAAGTTCTGCTAAAGCTGCCTGGAACCCTGGTCAGACCACACTGAGAGTAATGAGTACAGCTCTGGTCACCATTTTATAAAACAAATAGAGAGACACTGGAGAGGGAGCAGAGATGATTTACAAGGATGATACCAGAAATACATAGGAGGAAAGGATTGACAGACTGAGTCTCTTCTCTCTGAAAAATAGCAGGCTGAAGGGTTACCTAATAGAGGTCTTTAAAATTGTGAAAGATTTCGATAGAGAGGAAACAGAGAGAACGTTTTCTCTCGTGGGAAAGAGAATAACCAGAGGTCTTCAATAGAAGATGGTGTAAAATTATTAACACTGAACTCTGTTAAAACCCCTTTTGTGTTATAGTGAGGAAGGAAAATGGATAAATAGGGCATAATATAAATTAATTCCAAGGGAGAAAGATTCTGGGAAATAATGACAATCTTTAAAACACTTACTGCAGCTAAAAGCTAAAGTTCTTGAAGATTGTTTGTGTGAGCCAAAGGCAGGAATGTAGGGGCCTCTCTGAGATAAATGGCAACAGGATGTAGCAGCCTGCAGGTACGAGGAAATTGAACCACAGTGAATACATGGAACATTACATGATTAACCAAGGCTAACATTCCTGACATGAACTGTGAATACGAAAATTTAGGTGATTAACTAAGGCTAACATTGCTGACATGAACTATACCTGATTGGTTAAGAGAAACATTCTCAGGGCATGATCACCACAGGGATGAATATTGATTGGGATGGGGCAGAGGTTAATTGGATAAGAGGCAACAAGAAAGAGATCCTCCTGAGCAAGGCCATGCGGAGGAGAAGAAACCAAGACCAGCAGCCAAGAGAAGGAGAAACAGAGAAGAAACAGATTTGACACAGGTAGAATAACCCACATTAAACTGTAAATAACTGCCAGAGCTTGTTGCTGTAGTTTACATGAAACTTGATAAACTTGTCCTGATTTTGTCTCCATAAAGTTGTTTCACAATTGAACTTTGTTACTATGTCTGCTTCTGTTGATAAATGAGGAATTAAAACCTCCCAAAAGTACAGATTGAGTCACTGTTTATATTAAAATAGACTGTATGGGTATTTATGTTAAAGTAGAATGTATCTCTGATTACATTACTGAAGACACTGTCTCAGATTCCTGCACTAAGCCAATGCCTCTATTTATAACATACTAAGATCTACCTCAGTTATTACTGCATTGCACCATATCTCTCCTTATATTACAATCGGCTATATTCAAGATATTACTGCACTAGACCCTATCTGATTATTACCAAACTCGACCATGTCTCTCTTTATATTACACATTACTCTGCCTCAGTTCACGGAATTGTTACGATGCAGAAGGAGGCCATTTGGCCCATCGTGTCTGCACCGGCTCTCTGAGCATTGTAACTTGGTGCCACTCTCCTGCCTTTTCCCTGTAACCCTGCACATTGTTTCTATATAAATAATCATCTATTGCCCTCTTGAATGCCTCAGTTGAACCTGCCTCCACCACACCTCCAGGCAGTGCATTCCCGACTCGAACCAGTCGCTGTGTGAGAAAGTTTTTTTTCACATCACATTTACTTAGACCATAAGACATAGGAGCAGAAATTAGGCCGTTCGGCCCATCGAGTCTGCTCCGCCATTCAATCATGGCTGATAAGTTTCTCAACCCCATTCTCCCGCCTTCTCCCCGTAACTTCTTTTACAAATCACTTTAAATCTGTGCCCTCTCATTCCCTCGATGAGTTTCTCCCTATTTACTCTATCGAACCCCCGCGTGATTTTGAACACTTCAATCAAATCTCCTCTTCACCTTCTCATCTCCAGAAGAACAGTCCCAACCTCTCCAAACTATCTTCATAACTCAAAACAAAAACAGAATTACCTGGAAAAACTCAGCAGGTCTGGCAGCATCGGCGGAGAAGAACAAAGTTTCGAGTCCTCATGACCCTTCAACAGAACTAAGTAAAAATAGGAGAGGGGTGAAATATAAGCTGGTTTAAGTTGGGGGTGGGGTGGGGGGAGAGAAGTGGTTGGGGGGTGGGGGGGTGGTGGTTGTAGGGACAAGCAAGCAGTGATAGGAGCAGATAATCAAAAGATGTCACAGACAAAAGAACAAAGAGGTGTTGAAGGTGGTGATATTATCTAAAAGAATCTGCTAATTATGACTGGATGGCAGGACACACAAGGTACAGCGTAACGCCCAGAACTGGAGACAATATTCCAGCTGAGGCCGAACGAGTGTCTTATATTGAGGGAACAGCGCCACTAATTGGAGAACACCCATATTGCAGCCAGTGGCCCAGGAAGGCGGTTAGTCTCTTTTTAAGGCATTATGCAAATATCAACGGAGGACAGTATATCAGCTACCTTTTCTCCATCTAGAGGGATAGTTAAGCATGTTCTACAATACATGATAAAAACTGAGCTGTTTAGTGGAAAAATATGAACAGGGTGACGTTATGATTTTTAAAAATGAGTGTATGTGACTATGAGAGGTAGTGCTTGATGCCGGCTGGCAGCGTGTGAAAGGTTATGGCATACTTACCTGGCAGGGGAGCAAACAATGATCATGCAGGTTGTTCGAGGTGTCAGCTGTGGCTCAGTTCATAGCACCCTCGCCTTTGAATCAGAGGGTTGTGGGTTCATGTCCCACTCCCGGAAACCAAGAACTGTGATTGTACTCGAAAAAGAGTTACAATCTGTGACTGTTGATAACTCGAAAGAGTTACAAATCCAGGTTGTTCTCCCAGGACGAGTTATCAACAGTCACGGATTGCAACTCTTTTGAGTACAATCACAGTTCTTGGTTTCCGGGAGTGGGACATGAACCCACAACCTTCTGATTCAAAGGCGAGGGTGCTATGGACTGAGCCACAGCTGATCCTTGTTCTCCCAGGACGAGGCTATCCCATTGCACTTCGGGTGTGCTGATGCCTGCGATGTCCCCAAATGCGGGATACTCGACTGCAAAATTTGTGGTAGTGGGGGACTGCGTTCGCGCTCTCCCCTGGTTTACAATTCAAAAAATAGACTTCAACATATTTGTTTAATGAGGTTCTTTGTTATATCTTATCCAATGTAAACAATTTGGGCCACAAAATACTCTTTCGAAATCTAGACTCTTTTGTTTTCCCTCCCGCAACTATCCAACCCCCATTCTTTTCCTCCCTGCGATTATCAGCAGGCGATTATTCCATCTCCGCATCATTTTATCGCTGCCATTTCTGTTGTGGCCGCCAAATTCCACGCGCCATTTTTAACCCCGCATTTTCCCACTCCGATATTCTCTCTCAAACCCCCAAATAATACCCAACCCACCATCAAAACAGTCCCTGCACTCCTTCCAGCACCACCCTCCACCTCCCAACCCACCCCGTATCTCTCTGGACTTCGGTACATCATCAGTCAGCTATTCATTCATTTACATTCACCATTTAAAACATGCAGCTGCGAACCCTCACTATTTCAAACATGTGCAAGTACCCTGTCCCCATGTACATTCTAATTACCCCCCTCCGAAATCAACAGCAGCCTCCCACCCCCTCTGTATAATCTCCCCCTTCAACAGCCCCCTCTATGATTCCTACCTTCTCAAACTCCTGCCCCCCTCTCCCCATGTGTAAAGTCTTTCCCTGCCCCTTCTGCAGCTCACTTCCCCTGCTGTGGGTTTATCTCATAAACAGGCTTTCCATTCACTTGCCATTATTTCTTCAAGACTTCAATAGCGCAAAGCGAAGAAATAAACGGAGAAAGAAAGCTGGAGAGAGACAGAAAGAAATCTAAACCCAAAACCTCCGTAAAATGAATAGAAAATGACCAACAGGATGATCACACAGCCTAAAACACATGCATTATCCCTGAATTATAACAAGACTTTAGACAGCTTCACATTAGAACTTCTCACTTTCTCTTGTGGGGCTCCAGTTCCTCACACACCGGAGGCTAACATGTATGTTTTAGATTGCAAGGCCGGGCTACTTTAACCCCAGGGCTATCTTTTTGAAACTCCAGGCCCACAGCCTAACAGGAACTGGTTAACCAGAGCCACCGAAAACCAGGCAATTAAATCTCAGGGTAAGAAACAGACACAAACTCACGTGGGCTCATGGGGCGCGGCCTTGGAGAAGGTCTCAGTCTGTCCCCTCTGGAGGAAGGTCCTGAAGAGGAAGAGTCCTTGTCCCAGTCTGGATCTTCACATTGCAGGTTTCAAAATAAAAATTCATTGAGAGTCATACAGTTACTAGGGTACTAGGCCCTGTCTCAGTTATTACTGTAATAGATCTTGTTTCGGTTTATATTTCATTAGACAGTGTCTCAATTATTACTGTAATAGATCATGTTTCTAATGATATCTACCTATATCACACTAGGCCCTGTTCTAGATCGGCATCAAATACTGGCCTTGTAAGTACATTTATAATACATGATACTCGGTCTACTGATTATTGCACGGGACCTTACCCCTGTTCATAACACATTAGACCCAGTTTACTGATTACGGCACTGGACCCTGTCCCTGTTTATAATACATTAGACCTGGTTTACTGATTACTGCGCTAGACCCTATCCCTGCTTATACTACATTAAACCATGACCCTGTTTATAATACACGAGACCCAGTCTACTGCTTACTGCCCTAGACCTTCTTCTTGATTATAATACACTAGATCATGTCCTTTTTTATAAGACACTATACCCGGTCTACTGGTTACTGCACTGGACCATGTTCCTAATGGCAGCCACAGCTCCCATAATCCCCCGCGCCCCAGAAAACGCTCTATCCAACTCACGCCTTTCCCCAGGCGCTGAGAGTGCGCGTGCTCCCCCGGGTCAGCCCCGGGCGGCTCCTTTGTTGTGAGTCGGACTTGGTGGAAACGGGAGAAGAAACCGGGAAGCGGCGGCGAGGATGGGGGGAGGCGCTGCAGCATCGCTTTAATGGGCAGCCCCGACCTCCGACCCCCAGCCCGGGGAGATCACCGCACGGCCGCCGGGCCCGGCCGCTCTCATTCGGCCTCTGAGAGCCGCACTCGCTGCTCCTGAGGCTGCGCTCGCCCCCCGCTCAGTTTCTCCATTGAATCCTGTTTCTCTCCTTGTTTCTCCCAACTCAGATTCACCGCCTCATTTTCTTTTCTCCCTCTGCGCCCCTGAACTCCATCTGACAGGGTCATGTCGGAGAGCGGGCATTGACTGTCCTGGGAAACAACAGCAAGAGGAGCTCAGAGGTCGGAGGAGCAAAGGGAGCAGCGAGTTCAGTCATCAATCGGGGGGATTGAGGACTGGACCCTGAGTCAGTCAGTCAGAAGAGTCAGAGTGAACCCCTGGGGAATCATTCATCTCTGAAAAATTAAAGGAGTATCTCTTTTATCAACAACATTATTTAACATTTATCAGTATTTTTATTTATTTCATGGGGTGTGGGCATCACTGGCAAGGCCAGCGTTTGTTGCCCATCTTAATTGCCTTGAATTGAGTGACTTGCTCGGCCATTGCAGCAGCAGTTAGGAGTTAACCACGTTTCTGTGAACTTAGGGTCACATGTGGGCCACAACAGGTAAGGATGACAGGTTTCCTTCTCTAAAGGACATTAGTGAACCAGATTGATTTTGCAATGATCTGGTCACTGTTACTGACATCAGCCTTATATTCCAGATTTTATTAAAGGGAGTTAAATTGCACCAGCTGTGCTGATGAGATTTGAACCAATCTCCCCAGAGCATTAGCTTTAGCATTATAAGTTCAGTGACATTATCAATACGCCACCATCTTCCTGGAGTTCCTGGCCTTTGTTTCAGATGCTTCTGTGCCAAGTTGAGCAGGTGTTTAAAGGTCATTCATTTCCCTCGTTCCATGTTGTTGTTAGTTAAAGATATAGATTAATTCCTCATTGATCATGCAACCATTTGTGATATTTAGAGAGACAATCATTCAGATTTCTGCACATTTATGAGTTAAAGAAACATCCTTCATGCAATTAGTGATCCACATTCTGTACTGGGGGAGATGTCTGGCGACTTCAGCCTTTAAAATTCTAATCCTTTTGTTCAATTCCCTCCATGGAGTCACCCCTCCCTATCTCTGTGACCTCCTCAAGCCCTATACCCTCTAAATAAGGAGAAGCACTTTCCAGTGTGAGACGGGTCAGTGAGCAGATAACACAGATTGAAGGTAATTGGCAGCAGAACCAGAGGTGACATGAGGGAGATAATGCAGTGATTTGTTATGCTCCAGAATGCACTGCCTAATAGGGTGGTGGAAGCAAATTCAGTAATACCTTTCAAATGGGATAAATACTCAAATTGGAAAAAAATTGCAGGGCTGTTGGGAAAGGGCAAGATTGTGGTGTTAAAGTGCACAGCTCTTTCAAAGATCCAGTGTGGCCATGATGGGCAGAATGGCCTCCTTCCATGCTGTGCCATTCCATGACATTAGGCACTCTGCATACCTCTGATTCTGGCCCCTTACTTGCTAATGACCTCAACAAAAGAGCTAAATTCCAGAGATGATTTGAAAGTGACTTACCTTGGCCCAGTGTGGCATCAAGGAGCCCGAGTAAAATTGAAATCAATGGGAATTGGGAGGGGGGAATCTGGCTGGAATCATGGCCAATACTAAGGAAGGTGCTTGTGGTTGTTGGAGGCCAATCATCTCAGCCTAAGACATTGGTGTGTGACTTGCAGAGGAATTTGGAGGTGATAGCATTTTCATAATCCTGCTATCCTGGTCCTTCGAGGTGCTGGAGGTTGAGGGTTTGTGAGATTCTGTCAAAGTTCTTGTCGAGTTGTAAATATATAAAATTCCTCTCCATCACCCACTGCCTCTCCCACCTCTCCCTTTCCTTCTATAGATGCTGGAGCCTTGTGTAGACACAGACTGATTCTTTTCCCTGAAGGACATTAGTGAACCGATTGTGTTTTTATGACAATTTGATAACTTTCGTTGTCACTTTTCCCTAGTGCCAGCCCCACAAATTACCAGGTTAATTCAGCTCAGTATCACAACCTGCCTTTGCTTTTCTGGGATTCTCTCTCACTCCATTTTTTCTGTTTTAAATCAAATTCACAGGATATTTGAAGTCGAAGGATTTGCAGTCGAGAAACACAAACACATCATATCAAGATCTGCCTCAATCACAAAATTTATCATAACCTGAATATCATCAGATTTTGAACATGGAAGGAAAAAGCACTGTTCACAATGGGGGGAAACCGTGCATGTGCTCTGTGTGTGAACAAGACTTCAGCCATTCATCCAGCCTGTCAGAACATAAATGCAGTCAGAATGGGGAGAAGCCGTGCAGATTTGGGGACTGTGGGAAGGGATACAATTATCCATTCAAGGTAGAAATTCATCAGGGTCGTCACAACGGGGAGAGGCCATTCACCTGCACTGACTGTGGGAAGAGATTCATTACCTCATCCCACCTTCTGACACACCAGCGCATTCACACCGGAGAAAAGCCGTTCACCTGCTCCAAGGGTGGGAAGGGATTTGCTCATTCATCCAACCTGCTGAGACACTAGCGAGTTCACACTGATGAGAGACCTTTTCAATGCCCAGACTGCAGGAAGCACTACAAAAGCTCTGGGGAACTGATGTCTCACCAACGTGTTCACACTGATGTGACACCGTTCAAGTGCTCTCACTGTGGGATTGGGTTCAGACGATCATCTGACCTCAGGGTACATCAGCGCATTCACACTGGGGAAAGGCCATTCACCTGTTCAGAGTGTGGGAAGGGATTTACTACCTCATCTTACCTTCTAACACACCAGCGAATTCACACTGGGGAGAGGCCATTCACCTGCTCTGAGTGTGGGAAGGGATTCACTCAATCATCCCACCTGCTGACACATCAATGAGTTCACACTGGGAAGAGGCCGTTCACCTGCTCCAAGTGTGGGAAGGACTTTTCTTACTCATCAAACCAGCTGAGGCACCAGCGAGTTCACACTGGCAAGAGACCTTTTAAATGTCCAGATTGCGGGAAGTGCTGTATAAGTTCCAGGGAACTGTTGTCCCATCAACGTGTTCACACTGGCAAGAGACCATTCAGATACTCTCACTGTTGCATTGGATTCAGCCAATCATCTGACCTCACTGTACATGAGCGGGTTCACACTGGGGAGAGGCCATTCACCTGCTCCAAGTGTGGGAAGAGATTCACTCGGTCATCCTACGTGCTGACGCATCAAAGAATTCACACTGGGGAGAGGCTGTTCACCTGCTCCGACTGTGGGAAGAGATTCAATCAGATATGCACGCTTTTGGGACACCAGCGAGTTCACACTGGGGGGAGGCCGTTCACCTGCTCTGAGTGATTTCAGACCTTCCTCTGAACAGTTTTCAAACTGACTCCAGCTCATTGTCCATTCCTTCACTCAAGACCCGGATGGAAAACCCTCAGCTCAAGATGGCGGCGGCCGGTTGCCCGGGTAACCCGGACCTGTCACCGGGGAGGAAGCCCCGCCTCCCTGACTCCCACTCGCATGATGGCGGCCAGTGAGCCCGCTGCCCCCGGGCCTGTCACCGCGAAGAAAAAGTCCAGTTTCCCGCTGGAATTTGTGACAAATCAGCTTTCAAAATGATGCAGAGTTTCAGCCAATGAGGGAGATCCGGGCTCAGCCCCGCCCCTCATTCACTCCGATTGGTTGGGGGACCTGTCGCTACTGCTCGGTCCTCCAGACCGCCCCCTCTTCCTATTGGTCCGGACCTGCCATCAATCACCGGGCTTTGTGAGTTGAAGCATGCGCAGTGCTGATGCTGTAGCTGGAGTGAGGCCTGTAGGCCCCAAATCTGAATAAGAAGCTTCTGGTCCCGCGTTTGTATCGAGCGGGGGAAACAGCTGCGGCTTCTCCCGGCGACAGGCCTGAGTTTACGGCCGGCATCTTTATAGAGGCCGCAAACCAGCAGGAGGCAAAAAATCAGAGAGAGAGTTTGTTGTGAAGTCAATGGGTTGTTGTAAATCAGGAGGTCAGGGTTACAGTCAACAACAACAACTTCTATTTATATAGAGCCTTTAGCATCAGAAACCATCCCAGTGCATTTCACAGGAAAATTATAAAACAAAGTGTGACACCGAGACACATGAGGAGATATGAGGGCAGGTGACCAAAAGCTTGGTCAAAGAGGGCAGTTTTAAAAAGTGCCTTAAAGGAGGAAAGTGAGGTCGAGACGGAGAGATGTAGGGAGGGAATTGCAGAGCTTGGGGCTGAGGGAACTGAAGATGCAGCCACAAGGGGTGGAGAAACCACCTTCACGATTGCTCATTAAATCTCGACACAGTAAGTTCTGGACACAAGGCTCATGTTTTATTCTGTATGGTTGGTCAGGCTGTTTCAGATTAATATTTTAACACGAGTAATGAATAAAGTGAATTATCAAACATATTGTTCTCTCTAGTTGTACAAACTTGTTAAAAGGATACAGAAAGAATTATCCAACACTTTGTCTGGATTTCAGCCCAGGGAGAATGTGTGGGATGGGGATCTGCAGCTTTGAGGAATAAGAGAGGGAAAAAATGTTCTATTGAAACTAGAATTGTCTGTTCTGAATTTCTATCCTGTACTGACAGAGATGACTTGTGTAAACCCCTTTTACATGATATTACATGGGGAGAATTTGTAGACACGTAACTTGAATCGAACATCACATCAAGATCTGACAGTCACTGGATTCATCAGGACCTGAATATCATCAGCCCTTGAATCTGTAAGGAGAAATGTTTGTCCGTGGGAAAAGGTTTCAAACATCAGTGTGACTGGAAAAACACCGAGACACGCACACACTAGTGAGAGTGTTCCAGCGCACTGACTGTGGAAAGAGCTTTAACCGGTTACACAGCCGAAAAAAAAATTGCATCATTTACAGTGGGGAGGAACTGTTCTGTCTGTGAAAAAGGCTTCATCTGATCATTGAATACCACGGAGAAACCATGGAAATGTGGGGACTGTGGGCAGGCATTCACTACCCCCTCCAAGCTGGAAACTCATCGACGCACTCACACTGGGGAGAGACCATTCACCTGCTCTGAGTGTGGGAAGGGATTCACTCAGTCATACAGCCTAGCATTACACCAGTGAGTTCATACCGGGGAGAGGCCTTTCACCTGCTCCGTGTGTGGGTAGAAATTTATTAATTCTTCCAACCTTCTGAGGCACCAGCATGTTCACAGTGAGGAAAAGCCATTCATTTGCTCTTATTGTGGAAAGACTTTCAGTCTTTCAACCATCCTCATCTCACACCAGCGAGTTCACACTGGGGAGAGGCCATTCATCTGCTCCGTGTGTGGGAAGGGATTCACTGAGTCAGCCAACCTAGCATTATACCAGCGAGTTCACACTGGGGAGAGGCCATTCATCTGCTCTGTGTGTGGGAAGGGATTTATTAATTCATCCAACCTGGTGTCACACTAGCGAATTCACACTGAGGAGAAACCATTCAGCTGCACTTCCTGTGGAAAGAGTTTCAGGCATTCAAGTAATCTCAGTCTGCACCTGCAAGTTCACACAGGAGAGAGGCCATTCACCTGCTCCCATTGTGGGAAGGGATTCACTTGTTCCTCTCACCTGGTGAGGCATCAGCGACTTCACAAGTGACAGCACGGACTGGATTCTAATGTTATTGCTGCTGTTAACCATATCCAGGATTGAACCATGTTCATTCTGACAGCTGGGGTTTGTCTCTGCTGCTGTTAATAATCCCTGTAACTGGGTTGAAGTTTAATATGCTGAATCTATAGCTGATTGTGTTCTTGGGACGGCAGTGTCCCTTTAAGAACCGCTGTCTGATCTTTCCCCACAACTCTGTGACATTCATCAGAAATTAGTTTACATCAAGATTATGAACTTTTCTTCAATCCTAAATTGATCTTTGGTACGAACTCTACAATTCAGTGTCTGAAAGGTTCCACTGATTAACATCTCCAGTTAGAAAGTGCTGATTAATCCCTGCTGACAATTCTTACTGATTTGCACATTAAGCACAGTGACACATCCATTATCCACCAGAAAGAAGGGGAATGGGGTTTGGAGAATCGAGAGTCCCCAAATGTTACCCCTCCTGTCTAGTACAGAAATCCCCTTGGCACAGGAATGGAGACAAGTCCAATCCAAGTGATGGACTAAGAAATCGCCGTCTAATAAACTTATGAAATCTTCAGAAATTTATGGAATATTATAGAAATTGCTCACTCTTATGAAGGAAGCTTCCATAGCAGCTTACTGGATGACAAACACAGGACAGGCCTGTTATCTCTGCCAAGGACGTCTCAAGCACATTTCCTGAAACAAGACATTTCTAACCCTGATGTGATTGAATCTCATGACCCATATTTAAACCAACTGTCTGTCTGAAGGTTAAAACAGGCTCACGAGAGCAAAACGATTTCAAAGTGACTCGTACTGGCTTCAGCCCAGCACCCACACTCTGGCTCACACCAGTAAACCGTTCAGAGGAGATTGCAGCCACCAGCTACAGAGACCAGCACTCACTCTGAGACATCATGCGTCCGTTTGTCCTCCGGGACTGGTCAACCATTCTGACCTGTCACCGGTCATCTGTTTTCCTGTCTATTTAGCTCTTTGATCATATCTAAACTGTTGCTTCTCAATAAACTGCTTTCAAATCACTTCTGAGCTCGGCCCCCTTTTTCAGGTAATCTGTGACTCCCAGACCTAAATCTTACAAGGAGTGTTAGGAGCAGGATCACAGTGGTCGAGGTCATAGGCTTGAGAAGTAACAGTCTTAGTTAAATGTGAATGGGGAAATTCCTAAGTGAAGCCAGGAGTATATAATGACATTAACATATTACAGGGAACGATGGACAGATAGGCTGACAGAGAACATGGACACGCCAGGGGTGAGAGATATCCTGGTGATTGTAGAAGGGTATGATGAGAATTACGAATATATCTCTATAGACTTTCTAAAGAGTTTCAGAAAGGCCAAATTAAATTGAAGAAAGTCCAGAATCAGTTGGAAAATATCCACAAGGTGAATGCAGGTGAAGAATGAGCTGGAAAATCTTTAAATTCTGCGCCGGAACTTTTGTTTGAACCATATGTATTTACGACATGCCAATAATTTAGAATTGTGTGAGATTTTCTGCAGGTGGGGAGGATGAATCGAAATTGATAGCTATCACGTTTACTGGATATAGTTTTTACATTTATTCTTGGCAGCTCAAGGGTTTGTGTTGCTGATTCTGATAATTCTAGTAGCTTGAGTATGTTATTGATGGTATGTAATCATGAAATTATGAAAACAAGCTCTTAGCTTAGAAATAACTGGGTTAGCCAGAAATTGGTTTGTGAAAAGTCAGTAAGGATATTTCCTTCTCAAGGTGGGGAGATCTGGAAGAAATAATTGTCCAATAACCATGTAATTTTTAAAGAAATTTACTGATTGTAGGAATCTCTCTCTCTCTCTCTCACTTATGAAGAAAGCTTCCTGGGTTGACAAACACAGGACAGTGTAAGCCTGTTATCTCTGCCAAGGACATGTCTCCAGCACACACCCTGAAACAAGACACACTTGATCGGGTCAGTGGAGGGTGATGGGGGAGGAATCTCATGACCCAAATGTAAACCAACTGTCTAAGTAAAGGTTAACAGGATGCCCTAGAAAGTGATGAGCCACTAAATGACTTCAAGGATTTCCAATGGAAATAGGAGGGATTAACCTGAAAATCTATCCCTTGATAATTGAATAAGCGATTGACAAAAGACCCCCAGAAATAATGTATACAAACAGCCTTTCAAGAGGAAAATCAGTTTAGAGAAGAAAGAACTTCCCAGTGATCTATGCTGGCTTCAGCTGAACACTTTGGCTTAAAGAAACCGAGAAAGGGAGAGACTGTCACCTCCAGCCATGGAGATCAGCCTCCCCCTGATCCAGAACCAGTAAATCATTCCGAGGGGACTGCCAACTCCAGCCAAGGAGATCAGCATCCCCCTGATCCAGGACCAGTAAACCATTCCGAGGAGACTGTCACCTCCAGCCACAGAGATTAACATACTCTTGCTTCTCCCTATCCATTTGTCCAATCAGGGACCAGTAAACCGTTCTCACCTGTGATGGGCTGTATGTCCTTTCTGCCTTTTTAACTGATGTATCGTATCTAAACTGTTGCTTCTTAATAAAATGCTTCAAAACACCTACGACTTCAAACCCCTTTTTGGGTAATCTGTAACTCCTGGACTAAAATCTTACACTTGACCATGAGAGTAACTGAAGGTACGAGAACTGAAATAATCTGGAGTAATGATGAGGTGTTATTTGTGGTTCAGTGTTTGCATTCGTATCTCTCAGTCAGGAGGCTGTGGGTTGAAATCCACATCTAGAAACATGAGTTTAAAATCCAGGTTGATATTTTGATGCAGTACTGAGGGAGCACTGTCAGTCTATGGCCCCATCTGTCCTCTCATTTGGGTGTAAAAGTTCCCAGGATGTTCTTCCAAAGAGCAAGGGAGTTCTCCCTGCTGTACTGCTTCATTTTTATCCTCAACAAACATCACTGAACAGGTTATCTGATCACAATCACATTTCTATTAGTGAGATCTTGCTGTGCACAATTTGGTGACAACATTTCATACATTACAACAGTGACTACACTTCAAAAAACTTAATTGGTTGTAAAGCACTTATGGACGTCCTGAAGTTGTGAAAGGTGCTATATAAATACAAGTCTCCATTAACAAAGGAGAAAATGCCCAAAAATACAACAGTTGGTAACAGGACACCAATCAGTCTCCTCTTATCTTAGAGAAATGAAGGACTGGGACACTGTGTTTGACACAAAGCTGATTTATTTAACCTATACCCAGAATATTAAACTCCAGCCCAGTTACAAGGATTACTAACACCAACAGAAACAAACTCTAACTTTCAAAATGAAACGGTTCAGTCCTGGATGTGATTAACAGCAACAATAACAGCAGAATCCAAGCCCTGCAACTTGTGAACTCGCTGGTGTGTCTGCAGGGTGGATGAACGAGAGAATCCCTTCCCACAGATGGGGCAGGTGAATGATCTCTCCCTGGTGTGAATGCGCTGGTGTTTCAGTCAGAGGGAATGCTGAATGAATCCCTTCCCACACACAGAGCAAGTGAACGGCCTCTCTCCAATGTGACTGCGCTGGTGAGTCAGCAGGTCCATTTTGCCTTTAAAGCTCTTATCACAGTCGGAACATTTAAAAGGTCTCATGTCAGAGTGAACACGTTGGTGTGAAGTGAGATGAATTCCTTTCCACAATCAGTGCAGGTGAACGGTCTCACCCCAGTGTGAATGTGCTGGTGTCTCAACAAGGTGGGTAACTGAGTGAACCCCTTCCCACACACAGAGCAAGTGAACAGCCTCTCCCCACTGTTAACTCTCTGATGATCCAACAGTTTGCATAACTGAGTGAATGCCATCCCACACTTAGGGCATGTGAATGGTTTCTCCCCAGTGTGAACTCGCTGGTGTAACTGAAGGCTGGATAACTGAGTGAATCCCTTCCCACACATAGCACAAGTATACGGCCTCTCCGTGAACTCGCTGGTTAGTCAGCAGGTTTTGTTTTCTTTTAAAGCTCTTCTCACAGTCAGAACATTTAAAAGGTCTCGTGTCAGAGTGAACGAGTTGGTGTGCAGTGAGGTGGGTTAGTCGAGTGAATCCCTTCCCACAATCTGAACAGATGAACGGCCTTTACCCAGTGTGATTGTGTCAATGAATTTCCAACGCAGTTGGTGATGTGAATCCCTTCCCACAGTCTCCACATTTCCATGGTTTCTCCGTGGTGTCAATGTCCTTGTGTCTCTCCAGGTTGGATGATTAGTTGAAGTCTCGTTCACACAGAACACGTGTATGGTTTCTCCGCACTGTGAATGGTGCAATGTATTTTCAGGCTGTGTAACTGGTTAAAGCTCTTTCGACAGTCAGGGCACTGGAACACCCTCACTCCGGTATGTATGTGCTGGTGTTTTTCCAGCCACAGGCAGAACATACAAAAAATTCTCCTTCCACGTTCAACTGCCAATGATATTCAGGTCCTGATGAATCGAGTGACTTTGTCAGATCTGTAGAATTTTTTGCAAATTACCTCCTTCTAATCCCTGGAAAAGAAGTTGACAGTGTCAGTATCACTATCAGCCCAGGATTGAAATTCAGAATAGGCAATTCTAGTTCCTACAGAAAACTCTTTCTTCTCTTGTTTCTACAAAGATGGGTTCCATCAAGGTAAAAGAAGTGACAATCAGCAACAAACCCCTAACAAGAATTCAGAGAACATTTCTATCTAAACCAGAATCTTGTTCACCGTGTCTATACCCTGTCTATCACTCTGTACCCTGATGTCCCCACCAGCTGATGAAGGTGGACACCACATGCTCCCTCTCCAGAGTTACTGGGGCACAGGCGAGACTGCGAAAGAGGCTGGCAGCTGGTGTGAAGCCATGCCACTGTCGCCACCCCCCCCCCCCCCCCCCCCCACGCCCACCATATCCCCCGTCCATCTTCAATCTACAAATTGTTGTTTTAACCAAGACCAGGTTCAGGAGAAGATCCTCTAACTTACCTAGCCCCTCCACATTGGACAGGCAAAGATTGTAATCAAACACTGAGGAGCAGCCCCTTCAGGTAACGATACAGGGGCTGCAAACTCTCACAACGAATGTATGCATGGCCCATGGACTCCTCGAGGTTGCAAACATCACCTGGGCACTCATGAAAAGAACGGACACTAGGACCCGGATGGGAACAGAGGCCGTGAAAGTCCGCCCATTCGGTTACGTCACCAAGACGCGAGCATTCTGCTCCCTGCTGAACCAACAGGCCGTTTCGTGGGAAGAGACCCGAAGCTGCAGGTTTGTTTTCGGGGCATGAGGCCTTCTGCAGGTGTTTAGAAACCCTCCCCTTCGATTCCGCATCCATTTTGGTGATACGACAGACAAGCGGCTCTCCAGAGCCATCATTGCGCATGCTCCAAACGATGGGTAGAAATGCGCGTGCGCACTGCTCTCCTGTAGTGGGGATAGGAGGCATTCACCATTGCGAGGGATGCTGGGTAATGTGCCCGCCACGGAAAGTCCTAACCAGTGTATAGAGATTTATTTTGATATGACGTGGATTTTTGAGCGCGGTGGTGTGGAAATCAATGAAAATCGGATCCAAGTTATACAGAAACCCGAGTAAAACTCTCCTTCCATCTTATGTGCATAAGCCAGCAGTTTTTCCATCCACGGATCTTTTAATGCTCCAGGGTCAGGGAATCCAGCTAGAACTAGTTTGTGTACAAGGTGATTGCGTGGATCCTGAGCTGTGGAGGGATTTACACAAAACAATGGTAATTTTAAAGGTTGAAGGCATCGAAATTTTTACTCCATTCTGAAGACCAAGAATGTTACCTTAACTACTGAAAGAGAGAAAAAGTGAAACATTGTCCATCTAAATATTGGAAATAGGTTAAAAATGAGGGGGAAATCAAACTCCATATCTTTAACAGATATTGACATGGAAAGAGGGAAATGATTGACCTTCAGAGATCCAGTCCACTTGTGAATCAATCACCACTCACCAACACTGTCAGAGTTCAGGGGCTCAGAGGGAAAAAAAATTGCTGCTGTGAATCTAATTTGGGAAGTACAGTTAAAGAAACAGGATTCAATTTATAAACTAAAGTATTGAAATTCAACTAACAATAATTGTTTCCAATTAACATATTCATTTTGCCCAGCACTCGTGGGAAATGTTCACTCTTTTATACTATTCTATTTTTCTATGATTATGATGCATGACCTTCCCCTCCATTCTGTAACATATAAATGGTGAAGCATTCTACCCAGAATGTTCCATGTGGGTGAATATGGCCAATCTTCATCAGAAGGGCCGTAACGTACAGGTGGGGGAAGGCCCCACCTCTCCCGGAAGGAAGGGATCTGCTGGACACAGCCTCTCCCACCTTACAAATATGTGGGGCTTCTTCATATTGCAACATCCCAGCCAATTCGTAGTTGTGAGATTGCAGGAGAGTAATGTTTTTACTTAGGCTGGGAGAGTTTGATGGGACAGTGTCGAGGGCGTTTAACTCTCTATCGAAACCGTGCTGTACCTGCTCTGTGGCACTGTTTGATGTGGCATGTTGTGGGAGTTCTCTGTATCTAAGCTGGGCTGTACTCGCCCTGGACATGTTTAACGAGACGATTTGGAAGAAGCTTTGTTCGGCCTCTAATTCTCACACGTGTTGTACCTACCTTGGGAATATTTGATGGGAAAGTGTAGCGGGACCTTTACTCTGTTTCTAATACATGTTGTACCTGCCCTGAGTGAATTCCACATTGGAATAGGCAGTGAGATAATGTTATTCCTCTTCACACAATGTTTGCCTGAAAATCTCATATGAGAGACCTAATAATGTCTTTGTATTGAGTTCATCTCCTGACCCTGGCTCAGTGTCAAGAACATGCATTATCTGTCCTTTCAGATCATTGGTCTATTCATGTCCAATCTTATCTTCAACAGGACCTCCTAGAACCTGCTCTGATTGCAGATTCTTAGTTTTAATTTGTGTAAGTGCCTTTGCTATTGAGAAATGTTTAATAGAGTTATTAAAATTATTCAGATCTTCCTCACCTGGCTTCCCTCTGTCTACATTCCCCACCTTGAGGCTCAAGAATGTTCTTCCTTTTGTAGCTTCAAAGCTTTTCTCTTGGTCAGTGCAAACATTTCCATTATATCCTTTCTCCTTGTTACCTGTCTTTGAATTCTCTTCATCAACCAGACCATGAACGTTAGGGGACTTAGCATCATCGGTAATACCAAGAGGAAATTAGAGGCAGTTATTATCCAAGTATGTTGTTCTGTATTTCACACTATTTGCTACGGGGGCTGATCACCCAGTGTAACAATGGACCATACAATATTAACAGTAAGAGGTGGAATTTAATGTGTTTATTTCTATCCTGATTGTTTTAAAGTCTGTTTCTCCATGGAGTATGTGTAATGCATTGATAATATAAAATGTCTCATCCTACTAACCACATTAATCACTTTATGCTGTTGTGTTGTTGAGTTCCTGAGCATGTCTGGGATTCATTCCTCAGAGCAGGTTCACCATGCATTTCAACATGTTAGTTACTTCACATGTAACCAATCACATCTACACACTCACACCAGTATCCCAATATCATGCTACACATGCCGTCTGATACAAGCCATTCTTGACTTTCAGGTAATCTTACCAAAAGATCAGGAGGGTGTCTGACGATCTTGACTTATCTCCCCATTGCAGGGTGCAATGCCTCAGGTACTGACCAGACAATTAAATGCATTTACCTTGAAAAGTTCAGAGGCAAGAAAACTAAAATCTCCAAGAAAAGGCTTTCAACTTATTAGTCTCATTTACACTTTCCTTTCTTCCACTTAAATGTACATGGATACAAAATTGAGCTATTTTATTGACCTATACCCAGGATGAGTTCTTCCAATTTCCATTTGTTCATATGATTTTCTCTATCTTTTACTCAAAGTGGGCCATCCCATTAATTATCATTCTATCTCATTAATGAGCCCTGGAGGAACTTAACTGTCCAACTCAATATTCACGTAATATGGTGTTTTTACATCAGAGATAGAAATACTTACAATTCTCCCATATCTCCCGTTCTCAAGTACTTTGTCTTAAAAGGTAACAAATGGGATAAAGCCAAACCATTAAAAGGCAAAGTCTTTAGTTCAAATTGTCACAGTGGAAAGGGTTAACTATTCTGCTTGTTTGCGGAAAGGTTGGAGCAAACATTCTCAAATGTGCACAATTGTATCAACTTTACATAACTTTTCTTTTCAGATCAAAGATGAGCCAAACATGATTTTTGTTTCTCCAATTCTTTTGGTATTTCTCACAGCTCTTTTGTTCTCTCTTCAGATTACTGTTACGATCCCAGCTGACGTTCATACTGGACAATAAGATCCCAGAGTGAATCCTGGTTTGACAGTTCCTAATTTTCTTTGAAGAAACCGTGGAGGAAAAGTCATCAACAGGAGTCTGTTGACGAATTTCTAACGCAAGAAATAAACTATTTATTAAACAAGAAAAAATGAACTATATTATGCCAGATAAATAATGGGAAAGATCTCAATACCAACACAAGAAGACACTTCAGACACACACTATTCCTTTACCCCAACAATATCTTTACAGGGAAGAGTTACCACGAGATTGACACAAAAGCTTCTCGCTTCGGACTGCCACAGTTGCAAACAATTTTCTTCCGGTGAAATCCTGAGCATTCACTCGATGCTTATCACCCAACTTGTATCTCTCCCTGAAACACCCAAAAAACACATTCTGAACTCTTTGCTTCTTCAACTGCAAAGTGAACAAATGAGTTCCCTAAACTCTATCTTCCAGTAGCATCTCTGCTAAACTGATCAATTTACTGAGTTCTATTAGCTGATTATTCAGTTAACTACTGTCCCCAAGAGCCTCAGAATTTTTCTTATCAGAGAGCTTAAAATTCCTGTCCTCTCTCTCTGACACACTCTGAACACTCAATGACAGATGCGACCAAAGCAGATTCCATGGATTTCTCAACACCCCACCCAGACGTTTGTCACATTGTGAGACAATCAATCCCACAGAAACTTGCCTGTCTCTTTATGGGGTATGTGGAACATTCCTTGTTCCAGTCCTACTCCGGCCCCCTCCCACAACTCTTTCTCCGGTACATCGATGATTACTTCGGTGCTGCTTCATGCTCTCGTCGGGACCTGGAAAAATTTATTAATTTTGCTTCCAATCTCCACCCCTCCATCATCTTCACATGGTCCATCTCTGACACTTCTCTTCCCTTCCTTGACCTCTCTGTCTCAATTTCTGATGATAGACTGTCCACCAATATCCATTACAAGCCTACCGACTCCCACAGCTACCTCGACTACAGCTCCTCACACCCCGCTTCCTGTAAAGACTCCATCCCATTCTCTCAGTTCCTTCGCCTCCGTCGCATCTGTTCTGATGACGCTACCTTCAAAAACAGCTCCTCGGACATGTCCTCCTTCTTCCTTAACCGAGGTTTTCCATCCACGGTCGTTGACAGGGCCCTCAACTGTGTCCGGCCCATATCCCGCGCATCCTCCCTCACGCCTTCTCCTCCTTCCCAGAAACATGATAGGGACCCCTTGTCCTCACTTATCACCCCACCAGCCTCCGCATTCAAAGGATCATCCTCCGCCATTTCCGCCAACTCCAGCATGATGCCACCACCAAACACATCTTCCCTTCACCCCCCTTGACAGCATTCCGTAGGGATCGTTCCCTCCGGGACACCCTGGTCCACTCCTCCATCACCCCCTACTCCTCAACCCCCACTTATGGCACCTCCCCATGCCCACGCAGAAGATGCAACACCTGCCCCTTCACTTCCTCTCTCCTCACCGTCCAAGGGCCCAAACACTCCTTTCAAGTGAAGCAGCATTTCACTTGCATTTCCCCTAACTTAGTCTACTGCATTCGTTGCTCCCAATGCGGTCTCCTCTACATTGGAGAGACCAAACGCAAACTGGGCGACCGTTTTGCGGAACACCTGCGGTCTGTCCGCAAGAAAGACCCAAACCTCCCTGTCGCTTGCCATTTTAACACTCCACCCTGTTCTCTTGCCCACATGTCTGTCCTTGGCTTGCTGCATTGTTCCAGTGAAGCCCAACGCAAACTGGAGGAACAGCACCTCATCTTCCGACTAGGCACTTTACAGCCTTCTGGGCTGAATATTGAATTCAACAACTTTAGATCTTAAACTCCCCCTCCCCCCATCCCCACCCCGTTTCTTTCCCCCCCCCACCCGCCTTTTTTTTCAATAATTTATATAGATTCTTCTTTCCCCACCTATTTCCATTATTTTTAAATCTAAAACTAAAACCTTTAGTCTTTCCACCCCACCCCCACTAGAGCTGTACTTTGAATATCCTGTCTTGCATTCTTAATTAGCACTTTTCTCAGACAAAGACCACCACCTTCAACACCTCTTTGACCCTTTTGTCTCTGACATCTTTTGATTATCTGC